>NC_141038.1:7317500-7322500 GCF_052040795.2 Danio rerio | reverse complement strand
GTTCAAATCCCGACTGGGTCAGTTGGCATTTCTGTGTAGAGTTTGCATGTTCTCCCATGTTGGCGTGGGTTTCCTCTGAGCGCTCTGGTTTCCCCCAAAGTCCAAAGACATAAGCTATAGGTGAATTGAATAAACTAAATTGGGAGTAGTGTATGAGTGTGTGTATGTGTGAATGAGAGTGTGTGGGTGTTTCCCAGTACTGGGTTGCGGCTGGAGAGGCATCCGCTGTGTGAAACATATGCTGGATAAGTTGGTAGTTCATTCTGCTGTGGCGACCCCAGATGAATAAAGGGACTAAGCTGAAAGAAAATGAATGAATGAATTTCTATTTATTTTTTATATACTTAGTTTCAGTTTTAGTAATTCTAATTTACAGGTAGCAGAATTCTAATTTCTACTTCATAATGCTTTCACAATTAGTTTAAAACATTTTATTACTCCAAACATTTATATACAATGAAGAAATACTTATTTTTGTAATCAACCTTATAAAAAGGAACTTTATTTGCAACTTGCGTCAATATTGTGATCGTGCCATTAATTCAATCCTAATCCTTTAGCATATTTATCAGGGGTCACCACAGCGGAATGAACCGTCAAGTATTCCAGCATATGTTTTACGCAGCAGATGCCCTTCCAGCTGCAACCCAGTGCTGGAAAACACCCATACACACTTTCATTCACACACACTCATACACTACGGCCAATTTAGTTTATTCAATTCACTTATAGAGCGTGTCTTTGGATGGTGGGGGGCACCCGGAGGACACCTACGCGAACATGGGGAGAACATGCAAACTATACAGAAATGCCAACTGGTCCAGCTGGGACTCAAACCAACAACCTTGCTGTGAGGCAACAGGGCACCATTGAGCCACCGTGCCACCTGATTGTGACATATATTGTGTTGAAAAAATTCAACAATAATCCAAAAACTTTCCAGGGTGTTGCTAAACAGTTTCTAGGACATTATAGCTAAATATAAATGCGCTTCATTTATTGTGAATAAAATGTTGACAAACTATGCAGGGAAGGTATAAAAAAAGTATCTTGGCGTTAAAAATTAGTGATGAAACTCATATTTCTGATTCTACCTTTCATAGCTGATGCCTGTACGGTCAACATTGGAAATATGAAATGCTGTTTACTGTCTATTTACAGTGTTTTCATTATGACTGCAAGCTTTATAGCCATTAAATATTGCCTTGTTAATTTTCACCCACATAATGCTGTGTTGTCATCACTAAATCAAAGCCATCATAACAAATAGGATTTGATGTCTACTGAATGTCACCTGAAACCAGCGGTATCCTTCCTGCCATGGAAAATGCAGATAAGCAATGAGGAAGGAGGCCACAACATGCCTCATGTAGTTGTTCATCCATCCGGTCTGCCACAGCTGTCTCATTGCTGCATCTACAAGCGGATAGCCTGTGCGTCCACGCTGCCATGCTTTCAGATGGGCATGGTCTGAGCTCCAGCGCAGAGCCTGCACATGGGTAGACTTTTAAGTATACAAATGTGACATTTCATTGATAGGGATAGTTCCCAACCTTTATGAGTTTTTCAAACACAAAAGAAGACATTTTGAAAAATGTTCCAGTGTAACCACTGACTTCCAATGTATTTGCTTTCCTACTATGGCTGTCGAAGGTAGCAAGTTTTTAGCATTCTTCAAAATATCTTCTTTTGTGTTTGACAGAGGAAAGAAAGTCATAAAACTCTTCCAGTCAGGAGGAGCATTTTTGCCGGATTTAATTCAGACAGAAAGTACAGAACAGAAAGTGTAGAATCATTTTTGAATGAACATGAAAATGGTTTTCACATTTAAAAAAAAAAAACATAGATAAACACAAAGTCCTATGATAGCTTTGTAGATGATTAGCGATATCAGTGCACAGGCCCAATTGGCTAATCCGGAGGACCGGGAGAATTCTTATTGGGCCGGTCAGTTGTTTGGCCGTGAGGGCTGGTGTCCCTAGCTGTTTGAACTCTTAGCAGTCGCACTTTTTTCATTTATTTATTTATTTGACCATAGTTTCACTCTTTTTATTCATTATTTTGCAAAAGCTCTACTCTTTTTATTTATTTTCTCGCAGCCCCGTAAGCAAAATGCAGCCTGCAAGTTAATAATGAAGTAACTATCTTTCGACCCCAAACAGCGGCACCTTAGTGAATATAAGTTCAAATAATTAATATTAATGAATATTATTCCTGCTCACTAAAAATAAGATGATTCACTACATTAATAAATCTGACATAACTTGATCAGAAATCTAAAAAGGGGAGAAAAAGGTTAAGCCATCAGTAGAAAGTAATACTGTGGTTAAGAGTATTGCAGATAGTAGTGCAATACTTATTTTTTATTTTAAACCTCACCTGAGTAATTATTATTATTAATTTATTTTTTTATTGTTAAGATATTTAATACTGTTAGGGTTGTTGAATATTTGAAGTTCTAAAGCAGCTGTTTTCTTGAGACAGATGTAATAGTGTCATTAGAAACTGAATTGGAAATGACGTTATTTTAATATAGTCAGTCATGAACTGAGGTGGGCCGGTCTAATGCTTGAAACTCCAGGGCTGAAAAGGAGTCCCACTTTGGCTCTGTCAGTGCATTAACCTTTGAGGAGTCAGTCAATGCTGGGAAACACAGTGATGTGTTTAAGATCTTTATGTGCAATAATACACAGCAATCAAAAAGAAGCAATTTTATACACAGCATACGCCTTTAAGTATACACAGAAGTATTTTATAATTACAGTAATTTATTACAATATTGTAGTAATATTTTTGAGTACTTAATTTTAAATAATCTATTTTTTATGTATCTACTCTTTTGGATTCTCATGTTTAATTGTTTTGTATATTCAATGTAAAAAAAACTCTGTCTCTCATACATCTGTGAGTAAATGTACACATTTACAAAAGCATGTTCAGTGCTCTCTGCCTAGTCACATTCGTTCATTCATTCCTTTTCTTTTTGGCCCCTTTATTAATCCGGGTTTACCACAGTGGAATGAACCACCAACTTTTCCAGCATATGTTTTACTCAGCGGATGCCCTTCCAGCCGCAACCCAGTACTGGGAAACATCCATACACACTCATTTACACACATACACTACGGCCAATTTAGCTTACCCAATTCACCTGTACCACATGTCTTTGGACTGTGGGGGAAACCAGAGCACCTGAAGAAAACCCACGTAAACATGGGTAGAACATGCAAACTCCACACAGAAATGCCAACTGACCCAGCCAGGATGCTTTCTGCATTTGTACTGTAAATTCTGTACAGCTATTTTTACAATATTAGATAGAACTATAAGAAAAAGCATATCCATTTACTTGGAAAGGGGTTGCATGTGAGCAAATGATGAATTAAAACACTAGCTGTAAATGGTCATGTGTCTTGCTTGTCTACTTTTGATCTGATAGGCTGTAATAAAAAATAAAAATATTATTATTAATGTAAAAAATGCTAAGGTTAATATTATTAGCCCCTTTAATTTTTTTCTGATACAGAACAAATCACTATTCTCCAATGACTTGTCTAATTAACCTAACTTGCCTAGATAACCTAATTAACCTAGGCTTTAAAACAGCGCTTTAAGCTAAATTCTAGCATCTTATGTACTCATAAAAATACTATGATTGTAAAATATTATGTACTGTCACCATGGCAAAAACAAAAGAAACAAGCTATTAGAAATTAGTTACTAAACTATTGGGCCCTATCATACACCCGGCGCAGTGTGGCGCAAGACGCGGCGCAATAACCTTTTGGTAGTTTCAGCTTGGCGCAAGAGTCTTTTTGAGGCGTTGCGCTACGCTGTTTAAATAGCAAATGCATTAGCGCTCATTTGTGCGCCCATAGGCATTCTGGTCTAAAAAGGAAGGCGTTCTGAGGTGGACTGGCACGTTGCTATTTTGACAAACTATAATAGATTTTTCATTAGACCAAAACAAACCCGGACTAAACTTCGGCGCAGAGTTGCGCCACGCTTACGCACTGCTCAATACGCACAAGAGAGCAATAGGCAAATATCTTTACATATGAAAAAATTTAAATATTAAGGATATATATAGGATATAATAAGAATAGATATAGGATATAAATATAAAGGATTAAAATATTACAAAACATATTATTTTCTAGCCTACATAAATATGAAAAACCACTGCTTTTATGTCTTCTTCATCTCGGGAGGCTTTTTCAGTTCATTCATAACAATTTACTTTTGTATAATGTTATTATTATTAGCAGTATTATTTATTATATCCATATTTATATTTGTTTTGTTAAAAAAAGCTTAGATTTGCCCACCTGTCAGGTTTTAGACCATATGGGGCACAGCATGTGTTTTAGGATATAAGTCAGGTTTTAGAGCACATTTTGCTATTATTATTCATTCATTCGTTTGCTGGAAATTAGAACTGAATTTAGAAATAGTTTTGAAACGAATATTTGCGCTTAACAAACAAAAGTATTTATTTATAGACTAATTGATATCTGTGCGTAAAGGTTTCCCTATCCAAGAGCGAAAGTGAAAGTGATTCATTATCTCTCATTCTCACGCAGTAGATGCTCTGTTTAACAGTTTTCTGTTAAAAACTGTTAACTGTTAACTTTTTAGTTTCAAGCTTTTGCTTGTGAAATGCTCATTTTTTCCACTTAGACTTACTTTGCGTCCTGTAAATAGCGAATGCGCTCTTGGCGCGACACAGGTGACTCTTAAAGGGAATGGGAGATGAGACTCTAATTGGTTTATTCTTAAAACACACCTATAACTCATTAAGAAAATAAACTCAACCCTTTTAGACCATGCGCCGAAGCGCAAGGCAGATTTCCTGTCCTTAAATTAGCAAAAACGCGTCCTGACACGCCCTGAAAGCATTTGCGCCCTGTGTTTTGCGCTCTGCGCGTGGACCGTCAAAATAGAGCCCATTATGTTTTTAAAGATTCCTCTGTTAAACAGCACTTGGGAAATACTGAAAA
>NC_141038.1:7180000-7315000 GCF_052040795.2 Danio rerio | reverse complement strand
ACTGAATCACATGATTACCTGAGACGACTAGAAGATCAAAATGAGACCTCTCCGTACAGAAATTGATAATGTAGCATCCACTCGCTCAAGGTCTAATCATTTTGATTTATCCTGCCCCTTTTCCCATAGCTCTACAACAGAATTTTCATGCTCAAACTTTAATTAAAGACAATGGATATACACGAGACATATCACTCATATAGTTTTGAATGGGGAAAAATGTAACAATCAATATGGCAAATGAATCGTCCATCGATAAAGACTGATGATTCACCGGGGGAGGGACTCGGACCAGACGTGAGTTTCTACACATTTTGTGTGATCTGAACGTTTAGAAATGAAACTAAAGAGACGGTTGTTGTTTAGTTTTGTTTATGATTCCTAATATGAAATTTAATTTTAAGCTTGGCAAACAATTTGAAGAATTTGATGTTTCCCCTTTCAAACAGAATGCCCAAGAGGAGTTTCAAAGACAGTCGCCGAGTGAAATGACAGAATGAGTTATTTTACCTCTGTGCCATCTTTTCTGCGTGGCATGCGTGCCAGTCCCAGATCAGCAAGCGGGCATCCCTGTGGCCATGCTGAGGGAGAGGGCAGGGTAGTGGGGGCATCCAGTGGAGACCCCAGTCCACCAGCAGGGTTCTGCTGACAACAGCTCATGAAGTGAGACACGGAGCCGATACCTGCAAGTACACATAGAAACATTAAAAATAAATTGCTTTATAACTGCTAAAGTATTCTTAGTGGCTTTTTCATGTGCTTTGGCGGATGTTTAATTGAAGCCGAATGTTTAATGCACCAAATGAGTTTATACGATTTTTTTACCACTTTTATCATGTCAAGCAAAAATCTTGATCAAATGTCTTAATTTGCTTAAAAAACAGCAAACCTCGCAACATGATTTATAGCAAGACACACAGATAAAATATGCACATACTGAAAATGTATGTGTAGCCAGAGGAATGTATGGCTGCATTTCATCTTTAAAACAAACGCAAACTATGAGGCGGGATGATGCCATTTCTTTTTGCGCTTACCAGCTGACCGCATAACTCTGTATTCACGGCTTTTTCACTGTTATCAGTTTGTCTGTGGCCTTGCAGAGCGGAGTTGATTGTGATAACGGGGTTTGAGTTTGATGAAGAACGGTTCCAGAAAGGAGGTAAAACTAAAACAAGCCAAAAAATAAAATAAACAAGTATATAACAGGGAGAGAATGTGGTAAAATCTGAAAAACGTGGTAAATATCAGGCTGCTACGAGGGCTTTTCTTTTTCTGGATTGCTTTTGAAAACACTGTTGGTTGGGTTTAGGAGAGTGGGTGGGCACTGGTCAATCGGTGCTTTTGAAAACACTATTGATTGGGTTTAGGGAAGGAGGAGGGTGGGTCAGTTAATCAGTCAGTCAGTTGACAGCGGCCTCTGGCGGATTAATGCAAGAACAGTAGGTGCAAATGGGAATTGCGAGAGAATTGAGATCTCAAAAAGCGTACACAGCCTTCGGTGGATTAGCGAAAAAAAAAAACTGCAAAAAAACTTTTTTTTTTTGCTGAACATACGGCAAACTATCTATGCGATTGATTTTTTAGAAAAAGATTTTTTCACCTTCTGACATAAATAAATAAATACATAAATAAATAACTTTACAGCTTTAACCAATATTCTTTTGATTTTGGTAGCAATTCAGTAGGAAATATATGCAAATCTGCGGTGGATGGATGGATGGAAAGTGATAGGATAGACAGACAGACCGAAAGTGATAATATAGACCGAAAGTGATTATATAGATATACAGAAAGATAGACCAATCGAGATCGATAATATAGATAGACAGATAGACAGACTAAATGTGATAATACAGACAGACATGTGCAAATTTCATTTTTAAAAAATGTGGTAAAATCTGAAAAACGTGGTAAATATCAGGCTGCTACGAGGGCTTTTCTTTTTCTGGATTGCTTTTGAAAACACTGTCGGTTGGGTTTAGGAGAGTGGGTGGTCACTGGTCAATCAGTGCTTTTGAAAACACTATTGGTTGGGTTTAGGAAAGGAGGAGGGTGGGTCAGTTAATCAGTCAGTCAGTCAGTCGACAGCGGCCTCTGGTGGATTTTTGCAAGAACAGCAGGTGCAAATGGGACTTGCGAGAGAATTTTGAGATCTCAAAAAGCGTACACAACCTTCAGTGGATTAGCGAAAACAAAAACTGCAAAAAAAGGTACCTCCTGGGATGAATAATATTAACATAGATTAATAAAACTGTAAAAATTCATTGCTCAATGGTAGTTTGTTTTAACTAATGTGAAATAAAAGTATTATTCTGAAGTGTTTCCACATTTACAGGCCTTTTTTCTCAAACTGAACATTTTTTTTTCATAACCATAATTCTCCAATAACATATACTGAACATACGGCAAACTATCTATGCGATTGATTTTTTAGAAAAAGATTTTTTCATATATCAACTTTCTGACATAAAATAGAAATAAATAAATAAATAAATTTATTTATTTATTTATTTATTTATTTATTTATTTATTTATTTATTTATTTATTTATTTATTTATTTATTTATTTATTTATTTATTTAATTCATTCATTCATAAATAAATAAATAAATAAATAAATAAATTTATTTATTTAATTCATTTATTCATTCATTCATTCATTCATAAATAAATAAATAAATAAATAAATAAATAAATAAATAAATAAATAAATAAATAAATAAATAAATAAATTAATTAATTAATTAATTAATTAATTAATTAATTATATTATTACTTTACAGGTTTAACCAATATTTTCTTGATTTTGGTAGCAATTCAGAAGGAAATATATGCAAATAATATAGACCGAAAGTGATTATATAGATAGACAGATCGACCGATCGAAAGTGATAATATAGATAGACAGATAGACAGACTAAACGTAATAATACAGACAGACATGTGCATATTTCATTTAAAAAAAATTATTCAGATATTTAAACCAGCATTTAAAAAATCCTGTGATATTAAGCAAAGTTTTTCCTCATTATGATTAATCAGCTGTAAAAACTCTGGTGGCCGCATATATAATACATCTCAAACACAAAAAAGGAACAAATAATTTCAACAATGAAAAAAAAAAATCCCAAAAATTCCACTATATCACCACTTACTCACCTCGTAGTCCAACGCCTCTTGTGCTGACCGTGTAGGGATCTCTAAGGCAATACGAGTGGTATATATGGCACGTAACACCTCGTTTCTCCAATGTTTCCCACAATGCATCATCTCTCTCCTTCAGCCAGGGCTCATACAGTGCCGTTGCTACAACTGAAGCTGCTCCCGTTTCATCTATTAACCCTTGCAGCGCAGTCAAAGATGAGGGCTCTGCCTTCAGGGTCACCAAATGACTTCCACGCTCCTCCAGAGAGCGCTTCAGACTCACTAGTGCCTGATGCAGCCAGTATTTAGAAGCCCCACCAGTTGACATAGTAACCCCAGGACCCTCCTCCTCCATTGCATTCCACAGAAAGACCGGTATGACAGGTGCACCGAGCTCCAGGCAGCCAATCAGAGCAGGGTTGTCCCACATGCGGAGATCCCTTCTGAACCACAGCACAACCGGTCGTGGTCCTGATGGGTTCTTCAGCAAATGCTGCTTCTTACGCAGGCGACGCTTTTGTGATTTTGTGATCTTGTCTCCATTTATGTGCGTTATTGCATTTCTGGTTTTATGTACTTCAGTATCTAGTGTACATTTCGCAGTAGGCTGGTTCTCTGGTACCACAGATCCATCAGCACCTGAGCTTTCTGTACGTACGTCAGCGTAGGTTTTGTAAGACCGAGGAACATGATGCTGATGATCAGAATTGTGCAGTTTGTCTTCTGGGTCAATTATTTTGGTTTCATATAGAGAGAGCGTTAGAGCCAGCTCCAATTCCTCTGATTCATCCTGGAAAAACAACATTTAGCATTAGCTTATACAGACATACAGTTGAAGATTTCTGTTTAGATTTTTCTCAACATAATAGTTTTAATAACTGATTTCTTTTATCTTTGCCAGGATGACAGCACATAATATTTTACTGGATATTTTTCAAGAGACTAGTATTCAGCTTAAAGTCACATTTAAAGCCTTGCCTGGGTTAATTAGGTTAACTAGGCAAGTTAGGGTAAGGCATTATTTGTATATTCCATTAATTGTAAAGCAATGGTTTGTTCTGTAGGCAATCAAAAGAAAATATTGCTTAAGAGGGCTAATAATATTGACCCTTAAATGTAAAAAAAAATAACAATAAAAAACTGCTTTTATTCTAGCCAAAATAAAACAAATAAGACTTTCTTTAGGAGGCAAAATATTATAGGAAATACTGTGAATAATTTCTTGCTCTGTTAAACATCATTTGGGAAATATTTGAAAAGGAAAAAGAAATTCACAGGAGGTGATAATTTTGACTTTAACTGTATGTCAAACTACTGATCTTACCTTTGACAAATTTTATTTACACACTCTTGTCCAAGCTTTTAATTATTTTTAATCACTTTTTAAAAAATTAATAAGTTATTAAAATGTTTAAAAACAATTTTCTTTTATCGGGTGAAGAACCATATGCGGTAACTTCATTGACATTGATTACGATACCATTTAAGTCATGTAATAACCCACAGTAACATTTTAGGGTTTTTCTAGTGAGCATCCTTTAAAGCAGGGGGTGTCCAAACTCAGTCCTGGAGGGCCAGTGGTAAAGTCTAAGGGTGCTTTCACACCTACACTTTTGTTTCGGAACGTATCTCGTTTGCCCAGTTAGTGCGGTTCGATGGGCATATGTGAACAGGGCAATCGCGCTCTGTTCCGCGCCAAAGTAATCGCTCCGAGATCGCTTGAATGAGGTGGTCTCGGCTCGATTGAAACGAACCCTGGAGCGGTTCGATTGCAGTGAGAAAGCGATCCGATCCGAGCGCGGTTTTATCACAGTGTTTTATGGATATGTAATAGGCTTACGGCTTTATGAAGAGAGAATTATGAGTATGGCGGGAAGTTTCACGAGTCTCTGGATGCCCGCAAACGAGTGATGATCTCCCGGTAATCTCACGTCTCTCTCCCAGTCCTCAAATAGGCCTCGTCGCGCACCCTTCTCACCCCTTCCCACCGTGTCTCTCCTCAGACACGTCGCGCGCGTGCACCCTGTCAATCACCACCAAACCACCACCTCTCCTGACAGCTGAGCGGGACGCTGCAAAATAAACCCTGACACTCTGACCAATGTAAGGAGAGTTTACTCGCACGTGACTTGTTTTAGCTCTTTTGGTCCGATTAGAAATTTTGCAGTGTGAAAGCGAACCGCTCCAAGAGCAAAGAGCAACAATGTAACAATTTTAATCTCTGTTTCGGAACAACTGAATCGATTCACAGGTGTGAAAGCACCCTAAGTTGGATATGCGACTGGCCGGAAGTGTGATATGCACAATAATAAAGCAGCATTTTTATTACACTGTATAACAATAATTCATATTTTTACAGTACTGTGATGGTTGGGTTAAGGGTTGGGGTGGGGTGGGAGTAAGCGTTAAAAAAAAACAATTTATTGGGTAATTTAATAGATAGCATAAATAATACTCGGTACAACTACTGTTTTTACAGTGCTGGGATGGTTAGGGTGGGGGTAGTAGACATTAACAAAATACAATAAATGGGAAATTTAATAAATAATATAAATAAATCTTGTTAACTTCCAGCCGAAAACGTATCCGATCTAGAAACAACCAGGGCCAGTGTCCTGCTGAGTTTAGCTCCAACTTGCTTCAACACATCTGCCAGGAAGTTTCTAGTATATCTAGTAAGAGCTTGATTAGCTGATTCAGGTGTGTTAGATTAGGGTTGGAGCTAAACTTGCCAGGACATCAGCCCTCCTGGACCCTGTTTGGACACCCCTGCTTAAAAGGGTTAAACTATTTTCTTCTCACGAAGACAACAATTATTTGATTAAAAATATAATAACCAAATACTACTACTTTTTGAGTATAATTTTAAAATGGATTTCATTCCTAAAATGCAAAGCTTTATTGTCGGCATCATTTACTGTAGTCTTCAGTGTCCCATGACCCTTCTGAAATTATTTTAGTTTTTAATATATTTTTAATATTTTAATATTATGATTTGATGCTCAAGAAACATCTCTTATTACCAACATTGAAAACCATAATTACATTTTCAGTATTAATTAAAACTACAAAAGCACAAAATAGTGACATTTATTTATAATTGTAAAAGTATTTCTTAAAACTAAAAAAGTTGTGACCAAAAACCTACCTAAATATCATGTTAGCCACTCTGATACAGATATATTTTATTTAGGTTTCTATTTAAAACGTACAACAATGCTTTTTAATAATTCATAGATAGAAAGACAGGCAGACATGGATGGATGGATGGAAAATCTTGTTACTTTTTATAAAACGAACTATCTTTTATGTTAAATATAACATTTTAACTACTTTACATAGATCTGTTTAGATATTATTTTCCTTTTCAATTAGTTATTTTGCATTATCATTGCTGTTTTATTTCTATCAAATATCAACCAATCACAAATTAGACAGAAAATCTGAAAAATAGACAAGACATACGAAAGACAGACGAATAGAGACTGAAAGTGATATTACAGAACATTTTGACTTGGTGAAACATGGCATTGATTTTACAGCAATTTAAATAAATTTCTTTATTATTATTATTATTATAAATGCAGTGCATGATTGTAAATTTAACTTGCTGAAATGTTTTTTATACTTATAAATGTATATATTTATATATATATTTTAGTTAAAATAAAATAAAATAACATTTGTACAGTGCAATTTCTTTACAGTAAACAAATTTAGATTCCAGAATATAAAAAAATGTATATATTTGTATTATTTCCGATTATTAATGCAGCATAGACGGGCGGGCGGGCAGACAGACAGACAGACAGACAGAAAGATAGGACAAAGTACCTTAGAGAAGTACTCTAGAAAGACTGAGGTCAGCTGACTGTGTAGATGTTCATACTCTGATGAAAGGGGTTTGATCAGGTCCAGAAAGAGTCTCCGGGTGTCTGCGTCTCCCAGCAGAGACACACACATACAGAAAAACCCTTGCGGATCCTCACGTCCCAATATCAGCTCTCTCAGTAGCTCTCGCACCTCAGACACAGGCTTCGTTTCTTCACCTGCCGACATTCTCGGTCACCAAATCAGTCACGAAGTAGGCTAAGATGCAAATGATATAAAACAGTCGCAGACAGATACAACATATTAAAATCACTAGTAAGAGTTTGCTTAATAAACAAAAAGTTGTAAATCCAGTTTACAAGTGAGCTGATTTACAAAACTAATGCATTAAAGTGTTACACTGAAGAAAATGATTCATTGGATTTACTTATTTTTAAGGTAAGTGGTTGCTAACTATTTATATGGGCTGAATTTAAACAAACAAATAACGTTGAACATTACTATATTTAATTGTTGTTTGTTTAAATACATCCCATACTAATTTTTGCAACCACTTACCTTAAAAATAAGCAAATTCAATGATTAATTTTTTCAATGTAAACATACATACATACAAACATGCAAATATACATATATAAATACATACATATATAAATACATACATAAATACATACATACATATATATATATATATATATATATATATATATATATATATATATATATATATATATATATATATATATATATATACACACATACACATACACACATATATATACACATATATACACACACACAGATATATATATATATATATATATATATATATATATATATATATATATATATATATATATATGCATATACATATACATACATAAAACAGACAAACAAATATACATATACACACACAAACACACACACGCAAACCAAACAAACATGCAAATACACGTATAAATAAATAAGTCCATCCATCCATCCATACATACATACATACCTATATGTATACATACAAACGTATACACATGCGTATGTATACACCATGGTACAAACACACACACATACACACGCAAATACATACATACATACATACATACATACATACATACATACATACATACATACATACATACATACATACATACATACATACAAACAAATATGAAAGCAAGTATACATGCGAGCCGACTTACAAAACGAATGAACGGAGGAATGACGATTTGTCAGGTTACACAAGCTGCTGCTCCGGCGGTTTCATAATCCAATCTTTCTACCGCTTAAACGTTCTTGAGATCAAATTGGTATGCATAGTCATCGATACATGTAAAAATAATTAAAATTTTGACCTGACTACTTTTAATAAATAGATCAACTTTTAAATCGTTAACATGAAGACTATGCAACAGCTGCTCCAGTGAGGGGCAGAGGCGGGGCTAAATGAGCGGTGTGACCATTCATGATCGAGCATCAGGCAATCCTACAGTGAGGCACGTGCCACGTGCTAACCCAAACATGTAAGAACCAATTAATCAGGAAATACAAATATTGCATTTTAAATACATTTGAGGACCAAGACCACAAAGATATCATGACATGCAAACTTAAATTCACATAGGAAGTAATTTTTTTTATTATTTTTTGTGTGCTGTCAGTATATACTCAATTTATTTGATACATTTGTTCACATCACATTATACACATTTAAAATAGTCCTTTAACTTCAGTCATAAATAATAAAATTAAATTAAATTAAATTAAATTACAAATTTTAAAATAAAATTGTTATAATTACTAAGAATATAATTTTTTTATATTTTTAACTATTCTCATAAATTATAATTACTAATAAATGCAATAGAAAATTTACAATACAACTCGATGTTTAATTTAATTAAATTTCTTTTAATTAATTATAATTTAATTTATTTTAAATAATTTTACTTTATTGTGTTTTATTTTCTTTTTTCTTTTTCCATTTTTTAATTTAATTTAATTTTATTTTATTTTATTTTATTTTTTATTTTATTTTTGTTTTATTTTATTTTATTTTGTTTTGTTTTGTTTTGTTTTATTTTTTATTTAATTTAACTTAATTGTGAAGCTTGATATTCAAGGTGTTTTGCAAAGACAGCAAAGTACCAATATGTGATACCAACAGGGGGTGTTGGTTTGATGTATCCTACTGTAATAATGCCTATAATCATAAAAACAAATAATAATAAATGGATATTTTTCACATTTAAAAATGTAAAAATAATAATAATAATAATCAAAATTAAATTCTGTAGTATCTGAAGTGTGCCTTTAAAGCGTATCTATTTAGTCTCTTTGAAGTTCAAACAAACACACACACACACACACACACACACACACACTCAGCACATGCTGTAAAACAATGTGTTACTATCTTTTTCTTTCATGTGTATTGACTTACAAGTAGACTAAAGCCTTTCTAAAGAGGAACAAATAGCTTTAAAATGAAAATTGAACAGGGAGCTTGTGTTTGAGGACAGTGTAATCAATAATGTTTAGACGGTAGAACAAGTCTAACAGACAGCAGATCAATACGAGGAGAAATACCCCCCCCCCCCCTCCCTCCCCCTCGTCCCACTGACCTCATCCAATGATCTGATCAGGTCTTTATTTAAAGCTCACTGAAGGCCGATTACAGGAGAGAGAGAGAGAGAGAGGGAGAGAGAGAGAGAGAGAGAGAGAGAGAGAGAGAGGGAGAGAGAGAGAGAGAGGGAGAGAGAGAGAGAGAGAGAGAGAGAGGGAGAGAGAGAGAGAGAGGGAGAGAGAGAGAGAGAGAGAGAGCATCATTACAAACCATCTAAATGAGTTAATTTAGTTAAATTTGAATAATAATTATATATTTTTTTCTCTTATTTTTTATACTTATATTTTGTTTTATGTCTTATTTGTGAATGTATTTATAAAAATGCAATTGTGTGTGGGGTTTTTTTCTGTATGTATATACACTCATCGGTCAATTTATTGGGTACACCTTACTCGTACGGGGTTGGACATCCTTCAGAACTGCCTTAACCCTTTGTGGCATGGATTGAACAAGGTACTGGAAATATTCCTCAGAGATTTTGGTACATACGGGCTAATAATTCTGACTTCAACTGTATATCTGCATATCTGAACGCCACATAAAACCACATAAAAACAGCTTTTTATAATGTTGGATCTTACTGTATCAGCCATAAAAAAACACTGCCATGATTTGATTGACTGTATTTAATGGTCAAATGTTAATTAGAATACATTAGGATTGCCAGTGTAATCCCATAAGAGCTGGTCCAACTGGCCCAGCCAGAGCTCGATCCAGCAACCTTCTTGCTGTTAGGCAATTGTGCTACCCACTGCACCATTGTGACGCCTAAAAAAAAAAAAAATATATATATATATATATATATATATATATATATATATATATATATATATACACATATGTGTGTGTGTGTGTGTGTGTGTGTGTGTGTGTGTGTGTGTGTGTGTGTGTGTGTGTGTGTGTGTGTGTGTATATGTATTTATATATTAATCCTAATTATTACTTCAGCACATGATTGTAAAGTATTTATTTATATTTATTTATCATTATTTATTATTATATTTATTTATCAACATTCTGTAGTGCATTTTCTTTACAGTAAACGTTAACTTATTCCAGAATTATATATATATATTTATTTCATTAATTTATATTTATTTTAAATAACGCAGTGCATGATTGTAAACATAACTTTGAATAGTTTTTTTTTTTCTTTTTCAAATATTTCCCAAATGATGTTTAACAGAGCAAGCTAATTTTCACAGTGTGTCTGATAATATTTTTTCTTCTGGAGAAAGTATTATTTGTTTTATTTTGGCTACAATAAAAGCAGTTTTTATTTTTTTAAACATCATTTTAAGGTCAAAATTATTAACCCCTTTAAGCTTTTTTTAATTATTAACCCCTTTAAGCTAATTCTGACTTCAACTGAATATTTAAATATTAATATTTATTTCATTTCAAATTAAATATTTTCTTTACAATTTAGAAAATGTGATGAATATCATTTAAACACCAATCTTATGTCCTAATTAATCAATACATGATTGAATTAAATTATTTATGATTAATTTTTGCAATGTCACAACAATATCTCAAACGATTCTCAGTTTTTATGATATTAACTTAAACTTTGGGGGGAAAAAAACTTTGCTAGACATATGCCATTGACTCATATCAATTCTGCAGTATTCTTTATCATTAATTTCATACAGAAATGTCAATATTTTTACAGTAAATTCCTTCATCTTCCTTCGGTTTAGTCCCTTATCTATCAGGGGTCGCCACAGCGGACTTATCCGCCAACTTATCCAGCATATGTTTGATGCAGCGGATGCCCTTCCAGCTGCAACCCAGCACTGAGAAACACCCATAAACCCTCACATGCACACACATACACTACCACCAATTTAGTTTATTCAATTCCCTATAGTGCATGTTTGGACTGTGAGGGAAACCGGAGCACCCGGAGGAAAACCCAGGCCAACATGGGGAGAACATGCAAACAGAAATCCACACAGAAATGCCAACTGGCCTAGCCAGGACTCAAACCAGCAAACCTTCTTGCTGTGAGGCGACCACTGAGCCACCGTGTCGCCCATAAAATATTATTTATTCATTTATTTTATTTATTTAGAGAAATGTAATTGTATTTAGAGTTCCTTATAGCGTGCCTCACCTGTGTGTATTATCAATTGGACTGGACTAACACTACTGTATGTGAAAACTTGAATCAATTGAGCTGAATAATATCACTTGTTACGATAACCAGCGATCATTCTCAAGGAAATCGCTGGTTTCCACTATACTTGAACTACACTTCTGCATATCCCAGGACTACATTTTCATACATGCCCTTCTTCCAAACACGCACCCCTGGTCATTCATCTATCCTGATTGCAATCACCAGCTGAACCTTGTCACAGACTGATATCACACCATACTTAAGCCACACATTCACGCTTCCAGTTTGCCGAGTCTTGTTAACTGTAATAGTAACACTACAACGCGGTTTCCTTGTCTTGTTTCGCCGTGTTTTGACCTTAGCCTAGTTTATCCTTTTGTCCTTGTTTGATGCCTGCCTTCTGACCTCCTTGCCTGTTATTCGACTACGGTTCTGGACTATCTCAATATACCTGTTTACACCTGTATTGACCATTGCTTGCCTGACTACGATTAAACCTGCATTTGGATCCTACCTTCTGTTGTTGGTGTCACTCCCCGTTGTTACAGCACTACTGTGCATTATATAGCAAAAATCTAATTTAGTTAATCACTGATGGATATCTGAAGCATTATCTCCTTCTGTGTATCACTACAAAGCTGCTTTCACACGATCTATGAAGTTTATTTTTCCATGAGGTTAAATAAAACACCACATTTGGGTTCAGAAAATGTACTAATTTATGCAGATAAAAATGCTTTGGAGTGGTTCTGCAGTAAAAGCAGAGCAAATGGAAAAATGCAACCGGAATAAAAAGATGCGTAATGGAAATCAAGCTATCAAGGCGTATAAATGGAGTCGTATATATGGAGTGTGTGTGTTGCTGTTGTGATTTCAGTGCATCCGACCTCTGATTTCTGCACATTCACAGCCGTCTGACGTCACAAATCCCTCAAACCCAAAATCCAGGACAGAATCTATAATGTGCACATGCAGCGTTTGCTGTTTATTGGAGTTGTGCATGTTTTGGTTGTGCTGTTAGTTTATGTGTGAGCATCAGTCTCTCTTAAAGCCTCTCTCAGACTCTCATTAACGCTGCTCTCAGACGCCGTACAGCAGGTGACAGCGAGAACTAATCGCTCTGAAGATTAAAAATAAATGAAGAGAAACGTGTTTTAGAAAAACGCTGGAACGAACATCATAAATCATCCAGGCGGGATCAGGTTCCTCCTCACTGTCCGCACACTGACACACACACACACACAGACTCACACACGCAGACAAATTACATTACTGAAATCACATTACTGCTGCCTTTCAGGAAGGACGCGCGAAGGGGAAAAGAGAGAGAAGGTGACAGAGAGAGAGAGAGAGTTATATTAGATGAGGCATCAAAGTGATAGAACTGCAGGAGAGAAAACAGGATTCTGCATCCAAACGCTTGCATATAGACTGCAACATAATAATAATACTAACAATAACAAAACTGCTTAAGTAGACCATATCCACTACAACAGACTAATATATATAGTCTATATATTATATAATATATAGAGTATATATAGTATGATAGTTATAAAAAAAAAAAAATATGTATATATATATATATATATATATATATATATATATATTTTTTTTTTTTTTATTATTATTTTTATTATAATATTATATGTCCAAAGACATGTGGTACAGGTGAATTGGGTAGGCTAAATTGTCCGTAGTGTATGAGTGTGTGTGAATGTGTGTGTGTGGATGTTTCTCAGAGATGGGTTGCGGCTGGAAAGGCATCCGCTGCGTAAAAACTTGCGGGATAAGTTGGTGGTTCATTCCGCTGTGGCGACCCTGTATTAATAAAGGGACTAAGCTGACAGGAAAATTATATATATAATTTTTACGGCTGTAAAAATTGCAAAATACTTTTAACAACAGCAATTATTATTATTATTATAATTACTGATATTAACAATACCAATTCATAGATGTTGCATTTATTATATTTGGTTGTATTTTGACATGCTTTTAAATAAAAAATCTAACAAAAAATATAACAGAACTGCTTATTTAGACTGCAAACACTACAACAAATAATAATAATAATGATAATAATAATAATAATAACAATAATAATAATAATAACAACAACAACAACAACAACAACAACAACAACAACAACAATAATAATAATAATACAATTAATACCAATAACAACAACAACAATAATACTAATAGTAATAATAATGAGTTGCAGTCTGCATATGCAATCATAATAAAAACAGAACAGAACTTATTTTGACATGCAAAAAATAACAAAACATATAATGTATTATTATTATTTCTATTGTTATTATAATTACTATTATTATTCAAAATATTCCTCCAAATATTAAATAATATTTTGAATAAAACCAGAGCTGCTTAGTAGACTGCTAATAATATTAATAATAATAATAAGCATTATTATTAATGTAATTATTATTTTTATTATTTTTAAAATACAAATTATTGATTTTATTTAAATGATTGTATTCAGTATATTACTAGATTTAATTAAATTTAAACAGAACTGCCAAGTAGACTGCTAATAATAATAATAATAATAACAATAATAATAATAACACGTTTTACTATTATTATTTAAATATGTATTATTGTTTTTATTTTAAATATTGTTATTATAAAATTTGATTTAGTTGTAATTAATTGCAATGAATATAATTTTTCATTAATTAAAATATAATTTTATTGAAAATGAAATAATTTTGCAAAAAAAAAAAAACAGAACTGCTTAGTTGACTGCTTGTATATATATATATATATATATATTCACACACACACACACACACACATAGTCGGCGATTCATTCCGCTGTGGCGACTCCTGATAAACAAGGCACTAAGCCCAAGGAAACTGAATGATGAATATTATATATTCTATACATAACTATATAAAACTAATAAACCAACTTGTAATACTAAAATAGTAGGCTACTCATGCTTTTATTATACTTTTAGTCATTTACTTATTACTGTAGTCGTTATTTGATGATTACAGCATGTTTAACATATATTTAATAAAAATATATCTGCTCTCATGCTTATTCATAAAAAGAATCCCTGATTTAAAATGCCAAGTCTAATTAAATATAATTATAAATACATAAATATCTCATTTTTATTCCTTTATTTATTTTTGTGTAATACAGACTTTTTTAAGATTCATACATTTTTCATTCTGGAGCTAGTCATGTGACCAAATACAACCTTTCTACCGGACAGATGGGAAGAAAAAAACATCCACACATTGCCTTTTATGACACACACAAATCATTCTGCGCATTTATCCTCACAATAGTCACAGAGCATTAGTTTAACGCCTACAATGCCTCAAATAACGAGTTTGCAGCAAAAGCGCAGACTGCAGTTCTTCAAGTGTCCTCTGGAGGTCACTGTTTGACAGAGAGAGCGGCGTCCGCAGAATAGCGTCTGAATCACCGCAGCGCAGGGCCAGAGACGACAACACACACACACACACACACAGAGAGAGAGAGAGAGAGAGAAAATGTCACACATTATTTGTGACTTTCTGCTATAGCAATACGTGTTTATGTGCTCATTTCTCAGTTGCATTTTTTTCAAGAGGGAAAGAAATGCTAGAAATGCAGGACAAATGGATAATACACAGAAGAAGAAACAATAACAACAACAAAAAACCTGATATGAACGGAGTGAGAACAGTAGACAGAACAAGAGGAATCAAGGAAAGCGCCATCCTTTGTTCTCCTCTATTCACTGGGAGCGCGTGTCTGACTCCCTATAGGCAGAATTTCATTTTGCAGCATCTAACACACACACACGCACACACACACACCATGTAATTTGCCCTCCAGGGACACTATCATTTTTGTGTCTTTCTGCCTGTGTTTTTCAGATGAAGTGTGGAGGCGCAAGACCCTCTTAAGTTTATTTTCGGGGGCTTTCCTTGTGATACAAGTAATATTGTTTTCCTTTCTTTCCTTTTTTACGCATGCCAGCATGAATAATAACAATGTTCGACACTAGAATTCATTGATATTGTTGACTTGATTGGTTTTCACTAAAAGATCAGAATTAGACATGAATTGCATTTGCTTCTGTATGGATTTAAGTCAGAATCGGAGAGCAATCGAAAAGATTGAAGCTTAATTTGCAAAAAATAATGAGTAATTGACATTGATAGCTGGTCACGAGTTAAAAATAAATATTAGGAAATGCTTGATTTGTAATCATGAACATAAATAATATGATAATAGCTTTGTCTGGCTTCTAGTAAATAGCTAAATATTCTTAAATTAAGAAGCAAAAAACATTGCCTTGCTTTCAGACTTAATATGCTATGCTAAGAATTAAGTGAGTTTTACCTTAAAACAAGCAAAATAATCTGCCAATGGGGTCAGTAAAATAATATTATATAAAAAGGTAAAACAAGGGTACTCCTTTGGCAGATAATCTATGGCATCTTATGTATTAAAACATTTTTTTTTTGTCTAAAAATACTTCTTAACTTAAGGATTTTTAAATGTTTGGGCTTGAAACGAAACAAACAAATCTAAGTAAGAAGAGCATGTTTTAGTGTAGTAGGTTCATTGTCCTAAATTGAGATTTTTATTGATTTTTATTTTTATAAATTAAATTTTTATTTAATTTAAATATTATTATATGCAATAATATGCCTTATTTTCTATTGAATTTTGAGATTAAATACTGCATTTTATTGACAATCTGTAAGCACTATTTTTAGCTGAATTAGTATTCTTTTTTTATGATTATTAGTTATATTTTTTAAGAGATATTTTTTAAAATACAAATTCTTAAAACTGCACAGTGCACACACAAAATGCAAAATACCTCACATCTCCTTTACAATGCAACACTGCGTTCACAATGCTATAAACACACATCAGAATGAAGCATTTGCATCAAATAGCAAACACGTCTTTCAAAAGCATTTTGTAGCATGTCAACACTGTTGTTCTAAATCTAAAGCTCTTTAGGCTTATATCTACATTTCAATACAACGTATACAAAGTATACAGTGACAGTAATCTGCTGAGAAGAGTCACAGGTACACTGTAAACATATGTATTATGCCTAACATTTGTTTATAGCAAAAAAAATAAAAATAAAATCATAAACATACTGTATGTAAAAATAAAAAAACAACATGTGTAAAGCAAAAGTATATTCTTCAAATATGGTAAAGAGTCTTGGGGTGGGGTGGGGGAGTTGTGTCCATTACCTGCAGAAGCGTCGTGTGGACATAGGGTTGGTCATCATACACTTTACAGCAATAGGCTCAGAAAAACTCTTGTAGTTTTTCAGATGAATTTAGGATTTAGAGAAGGTGAAAATGGAGTCGGTATGAAACTTGTGGATGCGAGGAAAACCAGTTTTCTTTTGGAGTAGAACAGCCCAGTGTCCCATCATATTTGGCCTATAGTAGACTACAGCAGTGATTGGCTAGTGATCAGTTAAAAATTAGTGTTTGCACATATGAGGAGCGTGTGTTAAATGCTGAGAAATAGTTTATGGTTTTGAAGATATGAGGTGTAGTTTTGCATTTTGAGCGAGATGTTTCAGAAATCGTGTGACGAAAAGATTTTGTGTGTAAGCAGTGAGAAAAAACTGTAAAAACTAAAGTATATTACTCTCTCAGAAATAAAGGTACAAGAGCTGCCACTGGTGCAGTACCTTTCTAAAAGGTACATATTTGTATCTGAAGAGTCCATATTGGTATCTCAGGTAAATTTTAGGTGCATTTGGGTACTGATATGTATCTTTGAGGTAAAACTAAGGACTCTTCAGGTACAAATATGTACCTTTTGAAATGGTACAGCCCCAGAGACAGCTCTCCTATCTTTATTTCTGAGTGTGTATCATTTAGGCAAATAACAAACTGGCCAGCACATTCAACTTTACACAGTCACGATTTGGCTATTTGAAAAATAAATAAATAAATTAATTAATTAATTAATTAAATAAATAAATAAAATAATAATAATAAATAATAATAATAGTAATATAATAATAATAATAATAATAATAATAATAATAATAATAATAATAATAATAATAATAATAGTAATAATAATGTAGAGCTTCACTTTTTTTCTAGCCTCTCTTGTAAAAAAGTACATCCATCCATTGAAAATCCATGGATAACAACAAAAGCCAAAATAGTACTCAAATCAATTTCAATATGGGCCACCTTTGTTGCTTTCCACACTTTCATTGCTCATTTTTCTGTTTAAGGAATAAGGTCCAAGATTTAGAATAAACATTACCTGTAAAATTTTTTTTTTTCATTGGCCAAAACCGATTAGCTGAAGTCACACTGAAGCAACAGCCAACGAAGGATTCTGCTTGGTATTAAAGCCTTTTTCAATGGCTTATTTTCACAATTTATAGCAGTCACAATAGGACAAATAAGCTCAAAGTGAGCGGCAGTGGTGGAAAGAGTACTGAAAAAGCATACTTAAGTAAAAATACCATTACTTGCCTAAAATGTAGTATGAGTAAAAGTACCTGTTGTAAATATTACTCAAAGTAGGAGTAAAAAGTAGCCCTTTTAAAAGTACTCATGAGTAGTGAGTAGTGAGTATTATGCGGTTAAAAGTTGATGCATTCACATGTAATTTGTGGATGTGTGTGTAAACGTAACATTCTTTAGTACATTTAGTTATTGCCCAGCAGGTACACAATATCATAAGACGTAAGGTTAGATTTAGGTTGTGATGTCAGGTGACCAAAATTCAATGTCTAGCCAGCGCCTAAGGACAGCATTATTTTGAGGTCCAATAATGATGTTGATTTTAGGTTGTTAGAAAGTGACCAAAATGCAATGTCGGGCCAACATCTTAATCCAACATCCTATTGACGTCAAATAGTGACATTTATTCATCAGGTATGGCAACCAAAATTCAACGTCTGATAGACGTCATAGTGGTAACGTTGACACACCGTCAAGCTTTAACATCATTAGACGTTGATATTTGGTTGGTTTTAGGTTGGACGGTGGACATTGACATCGGGCTGACGTTGAATTCTGATGTAAACCTGATTTTAATTTCCAAACAAAATGCAGTGTCCCAACAGCGATAGGGTATAATTTCAATCTGATGGCAGGTTGACGTCTTGTGCCTGCTGGGTGTTTAAGGCCATTTCGGTCATCATAGAGTAAATATCCATCATCTTCTCATCAGTGACATGCATCTAAACCAGGGGTGCCTAAACTCGGTCCTGGAGGGCCGGTGTCCTGCAAAGTTTAGTTCCAATCCCAATTAGACGCACCGGGGCTAGCTAATCAAGCTCTTACTAGGCTTTCTAGAAACATCCGTGCAGGTGCGTTGAGGCAAGTTGGAGTTAAAATCTGCAGAACATCGGCCCTCCAGGACTGTGTTTGGACATCGCTGATCTAAACAGTCTCTGGGTCAATGCGTGTAAAGGTTTTAAGCATCTTCTTGGACTCTTTTAATGCTTCCAAACAGTTTGCTGCAATGTAAAGTGCAAATGTCTTGAAGTAGTTCATTATGATGCAATTTACCTTCTATGTGTGATTTGACTGGACAGAAATTACAGGACTGATTTTCCTAATTCCCATAAACAAGAAAAAATAAAGTAGTGACTGCAGATTGAAGGAAAGTAGTGGAGTAAAAGTAGCCATACAGCACTAAAAATGTATTCAAGGGAAAGTAGAAGTACACATTTTTAAATTACATTCTTAGTAAATTACAATTTCTGGAAAAATACTAATTTTTCAGCAGTTTGAGTATTTGTAATTAGTTACTTTACACCACTGGTGAGCGGTGGGTCTTCCGAGCTATCTAACGCCCCCTGGCAAAGGGCCTGTTGGGAAAATAAAAAATGCAAAGATTGTGTACATTGCAAGTTGCTTTGAATGAATTACAAGTATAAATGAAAAAGAATTCTGTAGGATTAAATGTAGCATTGATGGAAATATATATACATTTGTTTTCCTTCTCCACAATCACGAATTGTATTTGGCGAATCATTAAGAACTTGTTTATTTTTAGGTGCAGTAAATGTTTATTTGTCTCACCATTTTTAATCACCTCTCTGCCTCCACCAGCTACATTTAAATAATCCTGTGGTGTGACAAATTAATTTTTAAAAGAACAAATACTTCATGTGGGTTCTCAATTAGCATGAGGACATAAACGCTGCATGCGAGACGATTAAAAAAGAATTAGCAAAACACTGCTCAAAACTCTCTGAAACAGGTCATGTCATAATGCAGGACAACATTGAACATCAGGTTCATTTCTGAATACATTTACCTTACAAAAATTCTGGAATGCATGTTAACAGTGTGTTAGGCCTGAGCACAACTACATGAACTTTATTTTCATAGAATTTTGTTCTGTTCTGTTCTGTTCTGTTCCTGGTTCTTTCCGTTCTGTTTTATTCCGTTCTGTTCTGTTCTCTTCAGACTGGATGGATTTATATTTTGGTGCTTTAGATTGTCATTATTATTAAATGTTTCCTCTTAATTTCACTAAACAACTGGTAACCTCTAAAAAATGGCTGATAAAATTCTGCACTGTTTCTATTCAATTCTATTCCTCTGGTGCATTTGTGTCTATTGTATCCTATTATTCATATTCTTATTACAGTTTCATACATTAGATTTCATTAGTGTGTTCTTTTCTTTTCTATTATGTTCTATTGCTTCCTTAGTGTATTTTATTCTGTTCTATTCAGAAGTGGATATTTGATATTTTGTTATTTTAGATTATCTCTAATCTTTTATTCTATTGTAATCTTTTCTATTCTATTTGGAAGTGGATTTAAGAATTTTTTTTTGTTTTAGATTACCTCTAATATTCTATTCTACTCTTTTCTATTTTGTTGTAATCTATTCTATTATATTTGGAAGTGGACTTCTGATATTTTGTTATTTTATATTGCCTCTTATATTCTATTCTACTCTATTCTATTCTATTTTATTTTATTCTATTATATTATATTCTTTTCTATTCTAAAAAAGAAAGTGGATTTGGGATATTTAGTTATTTTAGATGACCTCTAATATTCTATTCGGAAGTGGATTTGTGATATTTTGGTTACCTATAATACTCTATTCGATTCTATTCTACTCTATTCTTATCTATTGTATTTTATTGTCCTCTGCTCTAATCTATTCTATTTGGAAGTGGATTTGTGATATATTTAAATTTTAGATTACCTCTAATATTTAATTATTATCTATTCTATTCTATTCTATTCTATTCTATTCTATTCTATTCTATTCTATTCTATTCTTTTCTAGTTCTATTCAGTTTCTATTTTAGATTACCTCTAATCTACTATTTTTTATTCTATTCTATTCTAAACTATTCTATTCTATTCTGAAGTGTATTTGTGATACTTTGTTGTTTTATATTACCTCTAATATTCTATTCTATTCTAACCTATTCTATTTGGAAGTGGATTTGTGATATTTTGTTATTTTTGATTACCTATAATATTCTATTTGATTCTTTTTTATTCTATTCTATTCTATTCTATTCTATTCTATTCTATTCTATTCTATTCTATTCTATTCGTCGATTGTATTTTATTGTATTGTATTTTATTGTCCTCTGCTCTATTCTATTTTATTTGGAAGTGGATTTGTGATGTTTTGTTATTTTAGATTACCTCTACTATTCTATTCTATTCTATTCTATTCTATTCTATTCTATTCTATTCTATTCTATTCTTTTCTATTCAGAAGTGGATTTGTAATATTTTGTTATTTTAGATTACTTTTAATCTATTATTTTCTATTCTGTTCTATTCTATTTTTTATATTTGTATTTTATATTATATTATTTTATATTTTTATATTACATTATATTTTTTATATTTTATTTTTCTATTCTATTCTATTCTATTCTGAAGTGTATTTGTGATACTTTGTTATTTTGATTACCTCTAATATTCTATTCTATTGTAACCTACTCTTCTCTGTTGTATTGTATGTTATTTTAGATATATTAATATTATATTCTATTTAATTTTATTGTATTGTATTTCATTCTATTCTATTCTGTTTGGAAAGAGATTTGTGATGTTTTGCTATTTAATATTACCTAATTTTTAATTATTATCTACTCTATTCTATTCTGTTCTATTCTATTCTATTCTATTCTATTCTATTCTATTCTATTCTATTCTATTCTATTCTATTCTATTATTTTCTGTTTTATTCTCCTCTATTCTTTTCTACACAGAAGTGGATTTGTGATATTTTGTTACTTTAGATTACCTCTAATATTCTATTCTATTCTATTCTATTCTATTCTATTCTATTCTAAGTGGATTTGTGATGTTTTGTTATTTTTGATTACCTTTAATTATTAATAATTTTCTATTCTATTCTATTCTATTCTATTCTATTCTATTCTATTCCATTATTTTCTTTTCTATTCTATTCAATTTTATTCTAGTCTATTATTTTCTTTTCTATTCTATTCTATTCTACACAGAAGTGGATTTGTGATATTTTGTTACTTTAGATTACCTCTGATATTCTATTATTTTTCTATTCTATTCTATTCTATTTTATTCTATTCTATTCTATTCTAAGTGTATTTGTGATGTTTTATTATTTTAGATTACTTCTAATATTCTATTATATTTTATTGTATTGTATAGTATTGTTTTGTATTGTATATTGTATTGTATTGTATTGTATTGTATTGTATTGTATTGTATTGTATTGTATTGGTTTGTATTCTACTCTGGACCAGGCGATATAGATTCTGGTGTTTTATATCATGTGTTAATATTGCATTAATTAACATTTCTCCCCTCCACCAGAAAAAAAAAATCATCAGTACAACCGAGAAATGACTGATGAAATTCCACACTTATTAGGTATTTGAATACAATTACATCGCATTTCCTTAATGTATTCTATTTGTGCCAGGTGGATTTATAATATTTTGGCTTTTTAGATTATGTATTAATATTGCATGCTTCCTCTCGACTCCACCATCAGCAAACATCAGCATGATAGATAATGGCTGATGAATAAGCAATGCTATTTCATTTTTTCTCCAAGAGTGTTTTTTGTTGGTGTTGTTTCACAGTGCTAAGACCGATTTAATGATATTCATTTGAGTTTAGCTTGACTTCACACACTCTATAGCTTGGAGCGCAATGCATTTTGAAAGAAGGAAGCTCCTAATATTCAGCCATTAGCTTCAATAAACAAAAGTGCCCTGAAGTATTCCCACCACAAATGAAAGGAGAATGAAATAAAATGGCAAGATGGCTTCAAAATTATACATTTGTTTCTGAAGGAATATGAAATAATAAATAAATAAACACGAGAGGTTTGCTTGTCCCGTGTTCAAAATAGAATCTCAGATGACAATTTGTGCATGACTGATTGTACATGTAACACACATGCATGCAAGATCCAGACAAGCATAATAAACACACCTGCTGTCTTTATACTATTCTATTTCTCTATTTTATTCTATCCTATTACACAACCTTCAATACATTTCCTTACTGTACTCTAATCTGGTCTTTCCCTTAGCATACTTCATTCATTTTCCTTCGGTTTTGTCCCTTATTTATCAGGTGTCAACACAGAGGAATGAATCGCCAACTACTCCAACATATGTTTTACACAGCGGATGCTCTTCCAGCTGCAACCCAGTACTGGGAAACACCCGTACACTCTTACATTCACACACACTCATACACTACGGTCAATTTTAGTCGATCCAATTCACAATAGCACATGTACTTGGACTGTGGAAGAAACTGGAGCACTCAGAGGAAACTCACGCCAACATGGGGAGAACATGCAAACTCAATGCAGAAATGCCAACTGGGGCAGCCGGGACTTGAACCAGCAACCTTCTTGCTTCGAGGTGACAGTGCTAACCACTAAGCCACCATGCCACCCATCTTAGCCTCCTTCATTGTATATAATTCTATTCCATTTCGCCAACAACATTCATTACATCTCCTTAGTGAACTTAAGTCTACACTATTCCCCTAGCAAACTTTATCGTAAGTAGAAATTCTATTCTATTATTGCTTAAGCTAAGTTTTCTTATCATACTTTATTCTATTTATATTCTATTTATTTCCTTAGAGTAATCTATGGTATCTTTAATTAAAATGAAAACTTTATTCATTTTATGTCCTTGGTGTACTTTAATCTATTTTTTGCCCTCAGCATAACCTATTGTATACAATTCTATTCTATTCTATTCTATTCTATTCTATTCTATTCTATTCTATTTTATTCTATTCTAATATGCAAACAATTCCTTGGAATCCTTTGTTCTATTTTAATTCTATTTATTCTATTATATATTTTCTTAGTGTTCTCTAATCTACACTAATCTCTTAGCATACTCTATAGTATGTTTAAATTCTATTCCATTTTATGATTGCATATAATTCTATTTGATTCTATAATTGCATGAACTAAAATTTAAAATATTCTTATCATACTTTATTCAATTTTATTACTTTTCCTTATCTTGTTATTTCTATCCAATTCTACAATTACATTCAATATATTTCCTTAGTGTACTATATATATTCTATTCTATTCTATAATTACATAACTTACATTTCCTCAGCTAACATCATTCTATTTTTTTACATTATGCTTCCCTTCTCTATTTTATAAGAAAAGAGATGAAATAAAAACGAGAAACTGTAATTATATAAATTCTATTGTATTTCTGCATGATTATATTTCTTTAGTGTAGTTCATTCATATTTTATTATATTTTCTTTTGGTTAATTTTAATGTATCCAATAATTTTCTAAAATCACATTCATTATATTTCCTTAGAGTACTCCACCTCTAATTCTCCTCTATTGTATATTATTATATTCAGTTCTATAATGGCATGAATTAAATGTAGAATTTCATTAGCATACTTTATTCAATTTTATTATTTTCCTTAGTATTCTATCCAATTATTCAATTACATTAAATATATTTCCTTAGTGCACTATATCCCTCTATTCTATTCTATTCTATTCTATTCTATTCTATTCTATTCTATTCTATTCCATTCCATTCCATTCCATTCTATTCTATTCTATTCTATTCTATTCTATTCTATTCTATTCTATTCTATTCTATTATTATATTAAATTTTCTTTGTCTATTTTATAAGGGAAAAATTTTAATAAACAGAGAAACCCTACTATATAAACTATTAAATTACTGCATAATTATATTATCTTAGTGTACTTTTTTAAAAATTTTATTAGATTTTCTTTTTATCCAATTTTTTGCATTTTTTGCATATCCAATTTATTGCATTTTATCCAATCCTATCCTGTTATAAAATAATATATATTTCCTTAGTGTACTTTATTTTTATATTCTCCTCTAAAGTATATAATTCTATTCAATTCTATAATTGCATGAACTTAAAATTTTTATCTCCTTAGAATACCTTATTTATTTATGTTATTTTTTCTAAGTATCCTATCCAATTCTACAGTTACATTCATTATCTTTACTTAATGTACTATACTATTCTATTTTATTCTATTCTATTCTACTATATTCTATTCTATTCTATTCTTGCATGAATTACATTTCCCAGCATACATCAGTCTGTTTTTATTACTTTAAATTTCCTTTATAATGAAAGAAAATAAACTAAAATAAGAAACTCTCTTGTATAAATTCTACTCTATTCTGTAATTGCATAAATTCTATTTCCATATTGTAATTTATTCAATTTACTTTTTATTGTCTTGTTGTAATTTATTGTATCCTATCCTATTCTTCAATTACATACATTTTATTTCCTCAGTGTTCTATTCCACTCTATTCAATTCTATAATTGCATAAATTTCATGTCCTCAGTGTACATAATTCTATTATATTACATTACACGTCATTTGTGTATTTTATAAGGAAAGAGAATGAATTAAAATGAGAAACAGGTCTAAAATGATACACTTGATTCTAATTCAGAAAAAAAAAAGTAATAAATTTAAAAAACGTGAGAGGTTTGCTTGTCCTGTGCTCAAAATAGAATCTGAGAGATGCCTATTTGTGCACGGGAGTGTGAACATGCAACACACACGCATGCAAGAGCCTGACAAACATAATAGCGCCCCATAATAAAGATGCCCGTTGCTTCTCCACCTGACAGCCACGTGACAAGCATGGTAAGTTTCATTTCATGGTGATCTTACAGTAATATCACACCTCTCCATCTCTCTCTCCCTCTCGCATGCGTTTGTGTGTGTGTGTGTGTGTGTGTGTGTAGGTGAGGAGATTTACTCTCTGCGGCCCTGCTAATGGACAGATGTGAGAATAATGTAGTGTAGAAGAGCAGAGATCCTGCAGCTATCGACCAGGAGACACTCGCACGCACACACACTCACACATATACGTTTTCTTGAACACCATATCAGAGCGGAGGTCGGAGGTCAGAGCAGAGGCTGATGGGAAATGTGATTTATATTCCGAGGTAGCCAAGCGGCCTCCCCATTACTGTTACTCACTAAAATGTGCATGCACTAAGAGAATGCGGAGGAGTTTGAGACTCTCGTCATATTTAAAACACACATTTTGTTTCATTGTAAAAGGTGCATAAAAATGTCATACTTAAGCACAATTCCAAAATGCGAAAATACATATATTTAATTACATTTCTATTCTATTCTGCTCTATTCTGTTCTGTTCTGTTATATTGTATTCTGCTCTGTTCAAATTATATTCTCTTCTGCTCTATTCTATTCTGCTATAGTCTATTCTGCCTTATTCTATTTTATATTATTCTACTCTATTCTATTCTGCTCTATTCTATTCTACTCTATTCTAATCAATTATATTCGGCTCTATTCTATTTAGCTCTAGTCTATTCTAATGAATTCTGTTTTATATTATTCTACTCAATTCTTTTCTACTCTATTCTATTCTATTCTATTCTACTCTACTCTCTTCTATTCTTTTATATTCTACTCTATTCTATTCTGCTATATTCTATTCTATTCACTCCTATTATATTCTATTCTGCTCTATTATATGCTGCTCTATTCTATTCTGCTCTATTTTATTCTGTTCTATTCTACTCTCTTCTATTATTTTCTATTCAACTCTGCTCTCTTTTATTCTATTCAATTCTATTGTATATTATTCTACTCTATTATATTCTGCTCTAATCTTATTCTAGTCTGTCCTAATGCTCTATTCAATTGTATTCTGCTCTATTCTATTCTATTATATTCTGCTATATTCTGTTCTATTCTATTCAATTCTATTCTGTTCTCTTATATTCAGTTCTATTCTATTTAATATTATTCTGCTCTATTCTATTGCTCTATTCTATTCAATTATGTTCACTTATATTCAATTCTATTCTATATTCTGCTCTATTCTATTCTGCTCCATTCTATTCAGTTCTATTCTGCCCTATTCTGCTCTATTCCATTCTCTTCTATTCAATTTTAAATTATTATTTTCTATTCAGCTCTATTCTGCCCTATTCTGCTCTATTCCATTCTCTTCTATTCCATTTTAAATTATTATTTTCTATTCAGCTCTATTCTGCTCTATTCTATGCTTCTCTATTCTATTCTACTCTGCTATAATCTATTCTGCTCTATTCTACTATTCTATTTACTTATTGTAAAATATTTTATTTAGGTCTGTTTCTACATTCTATTCTATTCTGCTCTTTTCTATTATTTCATGTATTACTTGTTATACAGAAGTATTTATTTCAGGTCTATTTTCTTATTCTGTTCTATTTTGCTCTATTCCACTATTGCATACAGTTTATTTATTTATTGTAAAGTACTTTTTAGGGTCTATTTTTATTCTATTCTTTTCTACTATTGGATATTTGACACTTTCTTATTGTAAAGTATTTTATTCAGGCGAGGTGACACGGTGGCTCAGTGGTTAGCTCTATCACCTCACAGCAAGAAGGTTGCTGGTTTGAGTCCCTGCTAGGCCAGTTGGCATTTTTGTGTGAAGTTATCAACTTTGCATGTTCTCCCCGTGTTCGTCTTGGTTTCCTCTAGGTGCTCTGGTTTCCCCCACAGTCCAAAGACGTCCTTTAAGTGCTATATGCCCTATATTGAATAAACTAAACTGTCCGTAGTGTATGAGTGTAAATGAGTGTGTATGGGTGTTTCTCAGTGCTGGGTTGCAGCTGGAAGGGCATCCGCTGTGTAAAACATATGCTGGATAAGTTGGTGGTTCGTTCCGCTGTGGCAACACCTGATGAATAAAGGGACTAAGCTGAAGAAAAATTAATGAATGAATTTTATTCAGATCTATTTCCTTATTCCATTCTATTCTATTGGTATTTTAGATCATCTGCTAATATTTAATTATAATTATATATTGCGTTTATAAGCAGGTTTTTGCAGTTGTGCATTGAGCACGTGTGAAGGATCTCCCTTGTTTGGTTACTATATATTTATAACACATCTCCCACATTTTTTAATACAACAAAACCTCCCAATGTGTGTACTTAAGGCGAAACACTGCAGATGAATAGGGTTAAAAAATAGTTATCAGCTTACTTTCTCAGTTGGTTGATTAAAATAAGTATTGTGAAGATTTTTCATTTAATTTTATTAGGTTTTCTAATGCATGTTTGAATATGCAAATGAGGCAAATTTTTATACATCTCTGGTACAAAACTGAATGAAGCCTGATTTAAAATTGTTTCATTTTTGGAAATTTTAGAGTAAAAGTATTTTAAAGGAAGGATTTGGGGAATCTTTTTGCATCACTCCATAAGTGTGGTGTATGTAAGAGCTGCTGACTCGGAGATTTATTGCTCAGTGCAGGAGAAAAATGCAATTTAAGCCTTTAAAAAAACGTACTGTAATTGAAATCTACAGAGCCAAAATGATAAAGTTTGGTAAAAGCAACATTTAAAAATGTTTTTGAAAGTTTTCTGTCTACCAAACTTTAAAAAAATCCTTTTTTTCTGACAAGCCCAAAATTACCAAACTGACAGGTGGATAAAAAGTGTTATACCTGCATTTTTTCCCCATTTCAAGCACTATTTTGTTAATTTTTTTTTTGTATAAAAAGAATTAATATCAGTGTGTTTAAACTGAAATTCCAAAAAAACTAAATAAAAATACAATTGTGTTGTGTAGAAGTGCATAGTGTATCTTTCAGACAAAACATTAGTGTGAGTGTGGCATTAAGGGACTTACGCAAAATTTGGATGTGCTCCATTCTCTTAACAGTATCCTGCAAAAGCAAACATCTCATTTCCAGCCAGAATCACAGGAAATGCATCCGCTCAGTCTGAAGGACACTAAAAAAGGCAGAGAAATTAAGTGTACACTTGACAGGAAGTTACCAAAATAAACACATGATTTTCTTAACATAATGTATAACATAAGCATTTTCATTAAGTTTTCATATTAAACACTACACAATCATCAGAATATCATGGCTTTCATGTACATTTTTGGGGAAAATGAATAATGTGTTACATGTATAACAAAAGCACATTGTTTTCATATTAAACATTACAAATTTATATTATTATCATCATGTATGTATTATTGCATTTTTGTACTTTATTGCATTGTCTGTGCTGATTGTAATTATTCCCAAATATGTGAAACGGGACTGAGAATGCTACATTGTGCATTATCATATTACCCAAAATATTTCAGAAATGAGCATGCAATGTAATGACCTCATTAGCCATTTTTAAAGATATTGCGTCCTCAATCACTGGGTATAAATCATCAATTTGAAGCAATTAAACTGGCACTATAAATCATGCCGGGAATTGTAAATTGTGCTTAATACTCTCATCGGCTCATTCCTATTCACGATTTTGGAGGGCCCTCATTTTTCTAACTGTGTCAAAATATATTTTTTCATTTCAGTGTCTATTATGATAGTAAAAGTGAGGTTTAAGGTGAGTCGATTTGCATCACAGTGATAAATAACCCAGCTCTAGTGTTATTTATCTTCCATATTAAAAAAAAAAAAGAATCTGGTACAAGAATCTGAACGCTGGATGAAGACTGGTTTAAATTAGTTAATTTTTTTTGACATATTAGAGTTAAAGTATTTTACAGAGAGTGTTTTGGGAATCTTTTTTTGTATCACTTCATGAGTGTGGTGTATATGAGAGCTGCTGACGTGGAGATTTACAGCTCAGTGCATTGAAAAAAAACACAATTTAAAGGGCACCTATTTTACCCCTTTTTCAAGATCTAAGATAAGTCCTTTGTGTCTCCCTACGTGTCTGTAAAGTTTCAGTTCAAAACACCCATCAGATTATTTATTATACCTTTCAGAATATCAGAATTTGCTGCTCCGAACACACTGTAGCTGTTTTTGTTGCCTGTGCCTTTAATGCTAGTTCTCCTCGCCCACCGTTCCCTCATGCCTGTCAGAGTGTGCCTTAATCTCCGCCTCGGCTGCGTCAGATAAACAGCACAGTGACAGACATGAAGGAAGCTCTAAGAAATACTACAGCAAGAATTTTCCCAAACGATTATTTGATGTATTTGTTGAGGAGTTAATGAGAATGATGAGTCGCTCACAATGTCGTTACAAAGTTCACACGCGCACACACACACACACAAACACACACACACACACACACACACACACACACACACACACACACACACACACAAACATACACACACAAACATACACACGGTGCACACGTTTAACTATGCACCAGGCCCGGATTGGCCAGTCGAGAGGACCAGGAGAGTTCCCGGTGGGCTGGTCCGTTTTTTGGCCACAAGGGCCGGTGTTTCTAACTGTTTGCACTCTCAGCAGTCACACTTTTTTATTTATTTATTTATTTATTTGACCATAGCCTCACTCTTTTTATTCATTATTTTGCCACAGCTCCGCTCTTCTTATTTGTTGTCCCGCAGTCCCATGAGCAAAATCCAGCCTGCAGGGTAACGATAATGTAACTATCATTCCGGCCACACAAGCATAACAGCGACATTGTGGTCCAGTGGTCAGCACGTTGCGTTACGGCATCGTCGATCTGTGTTCGTTCCTCACCTGAGTATTTTTATTTATTTATTTATTTATTTATTTATTTATTTATTTATTTATTTATTTATTTATTTATTTATTTATTTTTCATTTTTATTGTTAAGACATATAAAACTGTAAGGTTGTCAAACATTTGAAGTTCTAAAGCAGCTGTCTTCTTGAAAAAGACGTGATCGTGTCATTAGAAACTGAATCGGAAATGACGTTATTTTAATATAGTCAGTCGTGAACTGAGGTGGGCCGGTCTAATGCTTGAAACTCCAGGGCTGAAAAAGACTCCCACTCCGGCCCTGCTTTGCACTATTTTTGCATGCAAATGTGACCTGATATCCACTGCTGTATGGATATCCGTTAATGTACAAAATAAACCTAATTTAACGTCCACAATCTGGGATTAAAGCGTCTTCTTTTATAATACTAACATGTGGCTGTGGTGATGAAGCAAAGCTGAAGTAAATCGCTGTAATTCATTAACATGCACGCTTTAAAAAACGTTTTAAACTTGTGAAACTCACTCTTGATCATATTTGATGATGATGATCACAGAGAGCTGAACAGATCTTTTAATCTCGGTAGTTTTGCGCACGTCCTGTCTTGTTGATATGATTACACGTGTTTCTATATGGAGACATGTTAATACACGGCTGTCAATCAATTAGGTGGTGAGGGAAACCCCACTCCTACGTCATGTTGTGGTAGACCTCAAAATGAGAGGGATTTGGATGCTATTTTGTAACACTTTACAATAAGGTTCATTAGTTAATGCATTTACTAACATGAACTAATCATGATAATCAACACTTGTGAAGCATTTATTAATCATAATTGAACATTTACTAATGCATTATTAATAATTAAGTCCATGCTTGTTAACATTAGTTAATGCACCATGAGTTAACATGAACTAACAATGAACAACTGTGTTTTCATTAACTAACGTTAATTAACATGAATAAATACTAATTGTATTGTATTGTTCAATGTTTGTTCATGTTAGTAAATGCATTAATTAACATTAACTATTGAACCTTATTGTAAAGTGTGACCTGCTATTTTAACATCAGGAAACTTTTAAAAAGGGACTCATTGTGTTTATATCACCCTGACTGTGGACTCACTAAATCTATGCATAGTTCTGTCCAAGCAGTTTCCAAATGATGATTTTCATCATAGGTGCTCATTAAGAAAAGAGTCTTTAAGAATGTATTGTATATGAAATAAAGTTCAATAAAAGAAACATTTAAAGGTGTATTTTGAAAGTTTTCTGTCTACAAACTGAAAAAAATAATTTATAAAAAGTCCAGCACTGCAAAACATGCTGGGTTCCACACAATCCATTTGTGTAAGGACAACATGAAGGAATTAAGTTAACTTATTAGTTTTTACAAATTTAAGTTGATTGAACATAAAACAAATAGGTTGTCCCAACGAAATCTCAAGAATTGTGTTGTTTCATTCATTCATTCAATCTTTTTCCTTCAGCTTAGTAGCTGATTACCCAGGGGTCGCCACAGCGGAATGAACTACTAACTTATTTGGCATGTGTTTTAAACAGTGAATGCCCTTCCAGCGGCAACCCAGTACTGGAAAACATCCATACACACTCATTCACACACATAGACTATGGGCAATTTAGTTTATTCAATTCACCTATAGCATGTCTTTGGATTTGTGGGGGAAACCAGAGCACCCGGAGAAAATCCACACCAACACAGGGAGAACATGCAAACTCCACACAGAAATGCCAACTGACCCAGCCGGGGCTCAAATCAGTGACCTTCTTACTAAGCCATCAGTGCTAACCACTGAGCCACCATGTCACCCTGTGTTGTTTCAGCTTATTAAAAAAAAAGTAGTTTGAACAAGCAACTGAAAAGTAAAACATGAGTGAAAATTGACAGCTGCATTTCTTCTGCATTCTCTCCATAAATCTCCACATCATCAGCTCTTACATACACCACACTTATGGAGTGAAACAAAAAAGATTCCCCAAATCCCCACTGAAAAATCCTTTTATTTTTCATATGCCAAAAAACTGAAACCCTTTTGAACCAGGCTTCATCCAGCGTTTAAATTCTTGTATCAAATTTTTGTTTTTTGTGATATACGGAAGACAAATTGGCGGTTCATTCCGCTGTGGCGACGCCTGAATAATAAGAACTAAGCCGAAGAGAAAATGAATGAAGGAATGAATGAATGAATCTAAAGGGCGTCACACACCAGATGCACCGCTCAGAGACGCAACACTGCGTGCACATGAGAGTTGAAAGTATCGCACACCAGACACGCACATTCGCACGCTATTTAAAATGAAACTAATCAGATGGCGCTCTGTGGTGCAGCAGAAATATGAAAAGTGTCCTGAGTCGTGGCTGGATGCCGCACCGTTTTGCGGCGCTGGTGTGTGTACCCTGATAAAAACCTATTTTTAGAATTCTAAAATGCATGGTGCTGCGTGGCTTCTGGTGTGTGATTCCCTTAAGACAAATAACACAAGAGCAGGGTTTTTATTAAAAAGAAAAAAAAAACTTTAATAAAAACCAACATAAAGGAACTGTATTGTAAAATAGAATAAGTTAGTTTCTGATTTTTTGTTTTCATTATAATGACAATTTTAGAGTATTTGTGTGTTCTTGTCATTTTCATTAGCTTATGCGGTAGAAATTCACCCTCCTGTGAATTTTTATTCTTTTTTAGATATTTCCTAAGTGTTGTTTACCAGAGTTTTTATTTAACACATTTCTTAACATAACAGTTTTGACAACACATTTTTGATAACTTGTTTCTTTTGTCTTTGCCATGATGACAGTACATACTATTTGATTAGTTATTTGTTCAAGATACTAGTATTTAGCTTAAACCAATTCTCTACTGCCTCAATGTTCAGTTTAGAATTGATTTTAAACTTATGATGTTTGTTTTTAATGCTGTCAATGGCTTTGCATTTTCTTATTTATGCGAAATTTTGCACATACACAAACCCAGCAGAGCTTTGTGATCTGGTGACCAACTTATGCTTGAAGTCCCTCAGTCAAGATACAAGCAGTGGGGTGATCGCTCTTTTGCAGTGGCAGGTCCTAAACTTTGGAATATCCTTCCTACTGAGCTTCAATCACTGACCAGCCAGTTTTTAAAGCCAAGACACTTGTTCAAACTGGCGTTTAATAATGCATAGCACTGAAACTTCTCTCTGTTTTAATGTTTGTTGTATTTTATTGATTTGTCTTATATCGTTTTGCATTGTCTGCTTGTGTTGTCTTGTATAATTTGTTTTACTGGTGTAAAACACTTTGGTCAACATTGGTTGTAGTAGGGTGGTATATAAATAAAGGTTAATTGATAAAGGTTGATATAAAAATATATCTTTTAAAATGATAAAAATAAAAAAACTGATTTATAAAAATAAAAATAAATCACAGAGAGAAAATTGAATAAATATTTCTAATAAAAAAGAGAGAGAAAAATATGTACCTCTACACAAATGTTGCAACCAAAAATTGGTTGGTTCATTATTGTTGCAGCTGTCGGTAATTTTAAGCTGCTTACTTGGAATTGCAGAGCAATTTAATTCCTAAATATAAAAGTACATTCTGTATTCAAAAATAAATCATGTGTTTCCTCCAACAGCAGAGTTAGGTGTAATGCATTCCAGAGTAACAAATTACTGTATTCTAATAAATTTTTGTGGAACGCATTAATCTAACAAATTATGTTTTTTATATGTATAACATAAAACTGAAATTTGTATAACATAAAACTGGATAAAACAACAATATTTTAATTTATTGAATATAGATTTATTGCAAAAATACAGTTTTATTTGTGTATCTTCAAATGAATAGAAATTAATAAAGAAATTAATTTTTCTTTTTTTCTTGTTCAGAATATAACTCAGCCTTTAAATGTCATATATAAGGTATTTATAAAGCATAAATAGTCCTCACTTTAGATTAGGTCACAAAACTAGATGAAGTTGAATTAAAAAAGCATTTATTAACATATACAAATGAACTATTGCTATATGCCTGAATAATAATATATACAAATGCTAATTTGAATAGTTTATTAATCATTTGCTCACACATTCTGAATGATCTTTAAAAACCAGCAAGTACTCCTAAATAACTGGTTTGTAAATGATGCAATACTTAATGTAGTAATGAAAAAATAACAATTAAAGTATGAAAATGCAAACATTAAGCACATTATGTTCTTTTAAGTCTAGAATACAGCATTTGTATCTGTAATTATAAACTGCTTACTACTGTCTATTAAATGTAGAGTTAATGCTTAACAGATAATTAATTTCCTATTTGCTAATGCTTAACAAATGAGTCATAGTGTGTAGTTATTATAAAGTGTTATCCAGTTTTCCAGTAGTAATCAGTAACTTGTAATCTATTACTTTTTTAAGTAACTTACGCAACACTGTCCACCGGTTTGTGTGCTACGCATCCCTGATTTTCTTCTGTGTACTGGGAGTTGATGCCCAGCTGGGTAGACATGCCCACAGGGCAGACTATATTTTACCCTCATACACTCTCAACACCCCTTGATAATCCTGAAGAAATAGCATTTCCCCTATACAAACCCTCAGAGACAGAAAGGTGAAGAGTAAACGAGAAAAAGCAATGAGACAGAGGAGATTAGAGAATGTAAAAGGCAAGAGGTATCAAGACGCACACAAGAAACTTATGCATCATTCAAAGCTGAAAACTCACAAACTAATTTGCATATGCATGCCACTAAATGATATGCTAATCCTCTTGATTTGCATCGCAGTGACCTCCTGTTGCGAAGTGCTTCATGCTTAGATTCGTCGAATGAAAGAATAAAAAGCAGAACAGAAGGGAGAACAACTTGTTGGGGCCCAGCGAACAGGCTTGGGTGTCCCTGGAAGTGGAGTATCATAAAAGCACACTTGTGATCTTTGAATGGCACCAAATAAAAGGCACATCAGAGCTGAAGAGCAGCGACAAGAAAAAACGCTATAGAAAGTTAGTGTGGCACGCCGTATGGCGAAGTAAACACGTCAGAAATCTAGCCAGTCATCAAAGAGAGCGCAGGGATCCGAAGTAGAGCGACAGAGTGAGGGATTGAAGGAGGAAAAGGGTGAAGAGTTGGGAGGGTGTGCGGGGGGGAAGGGCACGTCGCAGAGTGGCGAATGAACACGGTGGTTTTGCGAGGTTGGCACAGTGCCATCCACTCAGCGCCGGTGCCAAAGAGGGCGTGTAGGCAGGGTGGCATTACAGAGGAGAGAGGAGGAGAGACAGATAACCAGAGAAAGAGAGGCATCATCCTGCTGCCAATTCTCCAAATGAGATGCTTTCAAAAGTTGTAGCTCTTTGAAGATCTGTCCGCCAGCCCGTCAGCATGGCAACTGTGTGAGTATTTGCACAATGCATTGCCATTAACTGGTGTCTTTTTAACGAATCTTTTATCTTCGTATTGTTTCAGAAAAGCACGGATCTCTTCGCCGCAACTGAACCCTGCGACGGTGCCAGGCTCGATCCCCGGAGAGCTGCCAGCTCATGCCCTGAAGTCGGTGCCACTCGACGTGGGTACGGCGGCATCTGCTTTGCCATAATGGAGATATGCAACTTGTCTTGTTATTCTCGCTGGCATGCACAAACCTTCGGCAGGGTGCCAGGATCTGTGCGCCACCGTATGCCGCTGGGAAGTTGGCGGTGGCTCGGGAATGGCAGAGTGCCAACATGTTCCTGCGGTAACCAGACGCGTGCCACTTGGCAAAGACAAAGAGCCCTAGGGACGAAATACAAAACAAGATTGAAAAACACAATGATCCGACAGCTTAATTAACACTCACAGAGTTTGTTGGGTTAATTAGTGTGACAGATTTGGTGAAGACGAACACTTGTGAGAACAAAAGTGATGGGCAACCCAGACTGAAGGAATGTCAGCGGATGCCAGCGATCTGCATGCCAGCAGTGCCAACGCAAGCGGATGTTCAACAGGGTTTTGTAAGGGATGAACAGAGGGAAATGGAAGGATATTGAAGGCTTGTTGGACATCAGAGATGGGCAGGATGCAAGAACAACTACGGATACAAGCAAACAGGGAGGAGCTAATGCAAAACCAAGGCCTTGACTTGCACAGTGACTCAACAAATCACAGCTATCCTTACGGAATATGACTTGCATCTGCTGAGCAATGGTTGCATAAATACAGATATGAGTGAATGTGGCACGTCGGGGTCACCACAACTGATGGATATTACCATAACAAAGTTAATCAGAGAAATTAACCAACCTTCTAGTGTATTCCAAGTGCAAGGAGAGCAGCTGAAATCTTCATATAAGTGGCTTTTGAGTAACTTTGTGTTTGAATATACAGTAAACTACTCCTTAAAGGAGTTGTTGAGTCAGAAGACGATGGGGCTCTGAAAGTGAGTGAGAGAAATCGTTCCCTCACTGGATGCATTTGACATTGTGGAGGAGTATAAATAATGCAGATTTTCTCTCCTCCTCTTCCTTCTTCTGCTTTCCGAAGGAGTAGATTTATCCACCTTTGCGCTTTGAATGTTTCAGTGGCATCGCTCTCGTTATATGACGGAGGATTTGGGCATTGTTTTTTAGCGTGACCTTCAATAAACTAGTTTAAATTAGACGTTAACAACCTCGCGAAATGGGCCACTTAATTTGGGTTCCTGTTGTTTTTTCATTGCCTTTACGTCTTTCTTTGTACCGATTGCGGACAATTATGTACGGATATGCTAATCGCACTGTATTAATGAGGTTTGTATCGCTGGGATTCTCGCCTTTACTCCTGTGGGGATCTTAATTTTACCTCATCTTTATTATGTAAATGGATTATGCCAAAAATGCACACACACATACACAAAAGGGGTGCGTCAAAGGAAGGCAAAACAGTGGGGGGGAGTGACAGAAAATGAAGGAAGCGCTCCCTCACCGCATTAAAACGCAAGAAACTGCAGAGAAATCTGAAAGGATATTTCTCATCGATGCACCAAAAGATGAAGGACAATTGTGTTGAATTTTCAGCGTTTTAATTCATTCTTTTAGATATTTCTGCAGATTTGCAATGGAGTGACAGAGTTGAAGATGGGATTTGCTAGAAGGAGAGAGAGAGAGAGAGCGAGCGAGAGAATGGTTAATATCCTGCGCTTAATCATGGCACATGAGATTGGCTGTATGCATATCTCATTTGCATCTCATTAAATTGCTGGTGCACCTGCAGAGAGAGGGGAGAGGGGCAGTAGACGGCATAACGAGAAATGAGGGTGTTGTTTCCAAATGCAAATAGTTTCTTAAGCAGTAACTTAAATTCATCTTGATCTTTTGAAGAAAAAAAAAAACATTTTATAACACAGTGCAGTATTGATGATGCATTTCATTATTCTATTGTATTTAATATTAATATTTAATATTAATGTATTTAGTATGAATGAATATATACAGTTGAAGTCAGAATTATTGGCCCAGCTTTTAATTTTTATTTTTTATTTTTTAATATTTCCTAAATGATGTTTAACAGAGCAAGGACATTTTCATAGTATGTCTGATTATATTTTTTCTTCTGGAGAAAGTCTTATTTGATTTATTTTTGCTAGAATAAAAACTGTTTTTATTTTTTAAACACCATTTTAGGGTCAAAATTAAAAGCCCCTTTAAGCTTTTTTTTTCAATTGTCTACAGAACAAACCATCGTTATATGGCAAAGATAAAGTAAATCAGTTATCAGAAATGAGTTATTAAAACTATTATGTATAGAAATGTGTTTAAAAAATCTTCGCTCTGTTAAACCGAAATAGGGGAAAAAACAAATGGGGCTAATAATTGAGAGAGGCAAATATTTCTGACTTCAACTGTATATATATATATATATATATATATATATATATATATATATATATATATATATATATATATATATATATATATATATATATATATATATATATATATATATATGTTTGTTTTTTAAATATAACAAAACACTAAACCTTAAACGGGCTGTTTATGGGGTTGTAATTTTAAATATGCAATAATTTTTTTGACTATTTAATATCAATATTTTACATTATCATTCTTATAAAATGAATATTTTTTTAAACAGGGTTTCATTTTATGCTATTTTATTTATTTTTATGTAAAAACATTTTTTTTATATTTATTAAATAAATAATTATATATATACAGTGCTGAGCATATATAAGTACACCCCACACAAATCTATCTTTTAAATTTATATTTTAATTTGGAAGCTGTAAAATATTATATTTGTGCATATAGATTAGTCACACTGTAAAACCCAGTAAGTTAAGGTCACTCAAACCGTTTGACGAAACCGATTGCAACCAACCATTTGGGTACAAAAACTAATCCTTATGAGTACGGTGAACTTAATCCATCTGAGTAAACAAAGCAATTTGAGCCCAGTTAAACCAAATAAATGAAGAGAACTCAAACCAACCGAGTACTGTAAAACACAATAAGTAAAGGCAACTCAAACCGCTTGAGGAAACTGACAGCTACAAACCATTTGAGTTAAAAATGAATCTATATGAGTACTGTGAACTTACTTTAAGTTGAAGTAATGAGGTATTTAGTTTACTAATTACCTTTAACACTGAGTTCAAAACTCTTTTCAAATGAGTAGAATTACCTTTCATTTAATTTTGAATTAACTACACTTCATTCTTTTGATAAAATTGACTGTTGGGTTTCACAGTGCAGTACTGAAGCCAAATCTGGAGCTTATCTAACAAAATAACTTATGATAACGGTCCAAAAAACGGAAAAATCAAGGAAAAGTCAAGAGAAGCAAAAAAACCTAAATGATGTAGCTGAAATTGTGTAGGTTGTAATTTATTTTGCAATATTTTGCTTGAATTTAATTGTATTATCTCTCAATTTCTAAATATGTTTGGTGACTGAAATATTTTTTTAATAAATATATCTGTTTAATAAATCTGTTTTGTTTAAATGCACCAAATACATTGCCTATATTCACTAAGAAATTAATCAAAATATTTATTCATTATGGAGTGTTCTCAGTTGTCCTGAACATGTAATTATGTATATTTTTTGTTTGTTTTTAAATGGAACAATGTGCCATTGTTGTACATTAATTTTAAAGATACATTCTATTATTCTCTCTCTTATAACATAATGCCTTATCAGACTCATGCTAATTCTCTGTAAACTGTAATTGTAAAAAACACTCGTGGATGATAAATCTGAGATTTGATGATTCTGAGGCATTAAACACAGTATCTAAAGTCCAGCACCGGCCACCAGTTTAATGTATGCATGATTAGTATGCAGCTCTCTGCGTTCTCTAATAGAAGTCCGGGTGAAGACTATTGTCTCTGATTTCAGGATGTGCCATCTGCCCGGCTGCAGAGACTGGCCTTTCTCTTTTGTGTTTCGCACAATGGCCTATTCTGCACTGGACATCCACACATAACTCAAATAAATCATGCCCCAACCAACGGGCCACCAGAGGACCTCCGCAATATTTTCCATAAAAGAAAAGAGACGACTGCACGCCGAGTCGAGGAGAGATTAGGGAAAATTAGAAAATTTCCCATTACTGAAATATAATGACAAACACAGTTGAATGGAAAGCGGAGGACGCGAACATGAAAGTAAACGGGTAACAGTTTGCTCTTCACATTCGCGTTCAGCGCTTACATATTCTGTAAATAAAGTGCAAAAACCTTCAGACCCAAGAAAGGCCGTCCTCCGCTGTGACTTTAATGTAATTACTCTCTGACGGATATATTTAAATCTGTATGTAAACACTGGAGCAGCCAGGTCCACGTATGATAGAAATGTCTGCATCGATTACCCGCTATGAATGTGAAATGTTTAATCTCGTTAAAAATCTCATGCCTAAATTAGACTCCCTCAGCAGCTTTTTAAATTGGGCTATCCATCATATATAATGAAGAAGTGACACAGTGTGTATGCAGGGGGCTCTAATATAAAAATTGTACAAAATATTCCTCATATTAGCTCTGCTGTGGCATAGCCTGGTGCTTTTTTTTTTTTTGATGACATGGTAAACAAAAGACGCCAGAATAAGCCCTAATCCATCGCTTTTGTATACGGTCTGAGTCACAAAGCATTGCTGAGGGACAAACTGTGCGTCAAGGATTTATTCTCCTTTAAGAAACCAAAAGAAAAGGGGGCAAAATAGAAAGAGGGAAAGACATGTGGTGTTGGCCACCACCTGGTGTGATGTCATGTACGATTAAGTGTGTGTTTGTCTGGCACGCTTCATGCCGTTATCAAGTACGCACAGCTCGAACCACTACACTGCGCACTTTTCTTATGCTAATGACTAAATGCTAAAGCCCTCCTCCTTTCCATCCTGCCCACCTTTTCCCGGATCATGCCCACCTGTACACACTCTTAAAATAAGCATCTTCACTTATTTTTACGCAGGGTGTCGGGTCTCCAAACCGTATAACCAACCTTCATACGCCAGACTCCCCCCAGGTCAAAGGGTCAGAGATTTAGCATAATTTATCATATCAGTGCAAGATATTCACGGCAGCCACGCGTAGCCTGTTCATGCTCCTGCTGCCTCTGATTAGCATCTCATTTCACAGGCTTGATTTTTAAAAAGCCCCCCTCTACTAACATGATGGCTCAGTTCCTGCCCTGTAGAAACAGATGCTCGACCGAAATATTATACGGCGACCGTGTCAAACTGACAGCGCAAAGCACAAAAGAGGGGGGAAAACTGCGTGTCTTAGTCAGCAAATGTTTGGATTGCGTTTGCGCTGCATGCTAGGATGTTAAAGAAATGCTACTAACAGCTGTTTTTGCAATGGTGTTTCCAAAAGTTGTTTTGTTTTATATGTTACCAAATTTGATGTGTGTTTTAAGTATTGATTACCAATACAATTCTGTCTAATGAAGTGTAACAGGAGATTAAGATGCATAAAGCTGAATTCAATATTATACAACCAATTTGGAAATGCTAACTCATTCATTCATTCATTTTCTTGGAAAATGCCACAGCGGATTGCCTTCCAGCTGCATCCCATCACTGGAAAACACCCATACACTCTCATTCACACATACACTACGGCCAATTTAGCTTACCCAATTCACCTATACCGCATGTCTTTGGACTTGTGAGGGAAAACCGGAGCACTCGGAGGAAACCCACACAAACACAGGGAGAACATGCAAACTCCATACAGAAACGCCAACTGACCCAGCCGAGGCTCAAACAAGCGACCTTCTTGCTGTGAGGCGGCAGCGATACCCACTGCGCCACCGTGCCACCCCCATGCTAACTCATATTATTATAAAATTAAATGTTTTTTGGGTAAAGATAAACAGTGAAATCATATGTCCAAGGCACTTGAAAAGGGAGTAAAATAATTAAAAAGGCTTTATTTACATGGTAATAAAGGCTTTTAAATATTTTCATGATTTCCTTGTTTATCTTTATGAATCGCTTATCTAAAGAGCATGAACATGAACCCCTGAAGCACTTTTTATTTGATTTTGGATGATTTTGACAATATTTGGGAGTCTAAGTTAAATTGTTACTTTTTACCTACTCGGTATAATACTGTATTTATTAATTTCCACTTTAGATTTAATCTGATTTCATTGTAATCGTATATACTCTAATTTATTGTTTATTTTTCAACTGTTAATATTAAAATTTAATTTTATAATTCTTGTATTTTGTATTTATTTTTTTTACATTTTTTGTTTTTAAATTAACACTTTGTATTATTTTGTAATTAATTATAACTCATAATTATTTAACTGTTTGAATCAATTTCACCCAATTCCTTCAGCTTATTCCCTGCTTTATAAGTAGTCGCCATAACAGAACAAACCACCCCGAATCAATTTATTTAAATTTCAGATTATTTCAATATATAATTATTAATTCATTCATTTTCTTTTCGGCTTAGTCCCTTTAGTAATCCGGGGTCACCACAGCGGAATGAACCACCAACTTATCCAGCACGTTTTTACGCAGCGGATGCCCTCCCAGCCACAACCCATCTCTGGGAAATCTCTATACACACTCACTCACACTCATACACTACTGACAATTTAGCCTACCCAATTCACCTGTACCACATGTCTTTGGACTGTGGGGGAAACACGATCACCCAGAGGAAACCCACGCGAACGCAGGGAGAACATGCAAACTCCACACAGAAACGCCAGCTGACCCAGCCGAGGCTCAAACCAGTGACCTTCTTGCTGTGAGGTGACAGAACTACCTACTGCACCAATGCTTCGCCAAATATATAATTAATTAAATTTAATGAAATAATTATTTTACAAATAAATTAAATAAAGAATTATTTATATATCTATATATCTATATATATATATATATATATATATATATATATATATATATATATATATATATATATGTATATATATATAAACATTTTCACTTTGTTGATCAATTTAAAGCATCTTTTTTTAATAAATGTCTTAATGATAATAACTAATTGTCTTCATAGGGAATTTGATTTTAAGAATAACTGATATACTCTTACTTGAGATGCCATTCTTTCACACAGAGTTTGGCTGATCTGCATCTGACCTCCAATTATGCTTCATATGTATGGAATGAGCTTTAAGATATACTACATCTGGAATCAGAACCATTTATTCATTCATTTTCTATTCGGCTTAGTCTTTATTAATCAAGGGTCACCACAGCAGAATGGACAGCCATCTTATCCAGCATATGTTTTACGCAGCATGTTTGGCTTCCAGCCACAACCTATCACTGGAAAACACCCATACATTCTTGCATTCACAGACACTACGAACAACTTAGCTTACGCAATTCACCTATATCGCATGTGTTTGGACTGTGGGGTAAACCGGAGCACCTGGAGAAAACCCACGCCAACACATGGACAAAAATCTTGCTTTAAGGCTACAGCACTACCCACTGCGCCACCTCACCGCCCTGAAATCCATACCATCTATCGTTATATTTAAAAATATTTTAAAGTCTGTAAATTTAGCATAGTGGACATGTTTTAACAATGGTTTATACTATTTTGTGTGTCTATGTGTTGGGATATGTTTTTTTTGTAACTGTCCTATGCTGCCTGTCCTTGGTAGAAGAGATATTGTATGTCAATGGGACATTCCTGGTTAAGTAACTAAATAACTAAATAAATAAAAATAAAATACCTATAGCTCTGTGGTTGTTAATTGGTCGAACGTGCATTTGTTGAACCCGTTTGCATTGATTCAAATAAAAAAAAAATTGTGTTTATTACAAATAAACTACGTTACCCATCATGCTTTACGAAGAGTCAACCAATCAAAATGGATCTTTAGCTCCACCCACTCATATTAATAACCACAAATTGACTCCATATGCTCTCAAGAGATTTAAATACTAGTATTATTTACATTTATAAACTATATTGGTTATGAAAACCAGAAACTTTCATTTGGGGTGACACGGTGGCGCAGTGGGTAGCACATTTGCCTCAAAGCAAGAAGGTTGCTGGTTCAAGCCTTGGCTGGGTCAGTTGGTGTTTCTGTGAGTTTGTGTGAGTTTCCTCTGGGTGCTCCGGTTTCCCTCACAGTCCAAAGACATGCCCTATAGGTGAATTGAATAAACTAAATGTGTGTGAATGAGAGTGTATGGGTTTTTCCCAGTGATGGGTTGCAATTGAGTGGGCATTCGCTGCGTAAAACAAATGCTGGATAAGTTGCCGGTTCATTCCGCTGTGGCGACCCCAGATTAATAAAAGGACTAAGCCAGGGGTGTCTAAAGTTGGTCCTGGAGGGCTGGTGTCCTTCAGATTTTAGCTTCAACTTGCCTCAACACACTTGCAAAGATGTTTCTAGAATGCCTAGTAAGAGCTTGATTAGCTAGCTTAGGTGAGTCTGATTGGGGTTGGAACTAAACTTTGCAGGACACTGGCCCTCCAGGACCGAGTTTGGACATGCCTGGATTAAGCCGAATAAAAAATGAATGAATGAACTTTCATTTAACTGTGTCAAACTCAGTGCTTCAAGGGATCGTAGTTCTTTCCCTCATGTCTTATATTTTTGTCCTGTTTTCATATACTTTGCTCCAAATGCAATGGTCTGATTCACCTTGTGTCTGGTTTGGTTCATGGCTTATTAAGCTTTAACAAAGACTTTGAATGGGAAACAAAATGAATTGGACACCAAGATTAAGTTTAAGAACCAGTGCTATTGATATAGTGGATAGGTATAAATACACTCTATAAATGGGCATGAATATAACTGTACAACAGTCAAAAAATGACTTGTATGTCCATAAATACAATTATGTTTTGAGTCATTTTAGTAATAATACTGCTGAAGCTTTGACAGAACGTCACCAAAGCATATTTTTTAATAAAACCTGCTACCGCCACATTTCCCCATGAGCCTGCCCTGGTTTTACAGCGATTTATAGCTACCTCCGCAACCCGACTCCATGAGCGAACGATTCAGTAAGAGAAAAACCCACTCAGATGAATTTCTCTGCCACAGCATGTAAAGGACTGCATATGGAAGAGTGCGATGGCGGCTGCATGAACATTAGTAACCGAATCTATTTGAGTTTATCGGAGAATCAAGAGCGCCGCGGACCCGTGATAGATGAGCAAATCTAGTCGGCCATTAAAAAGTCATTTCAGAGACAGATAGCTAGCAGGTCCCCCTCTAAATGTCTACAGCGGGAAGCATACTCTAATGGCGCGCCAGAGAAAACAGAAACAATATAGCCTATTTCCAGAAATAGAAAGATAACAGGTGACGTCCTGCGGTTTTTGCATCTAATGGGGTTCTTAAATGAAATACAGATAGAAGATGGCATGTATCCGCTGCTCCAATCTCTCAGCGCTCGCATGCTAAGGAAGCAAATTGTCTTAAGCAACGGCGTATAGTGTTTTTAATGAGTGGAAAAGAGCGAGAGTGGCCGGTGCTTTCTCTGATTCTGGGAGATCATTATAGCAGCCTGGACCTGCTTCAGTGGAGAGGGACAACATGACACACAGTCCGTGAATCTCTTAATGACTCAACTGAAAAATAATGATAATGCCGCTACAGGCTAATCTTCTGTGAAAAACATTCATGAAATCTGAAGCAAACAATATCTGTTTGGATGAAAATTCATTATGGTCGGCGCACTTAAAGAGCCTTGGTGGTATTTTAAAATCACAACAACAACACCGGTAGCACTTTAGCTACAATGCAGCTGCAACTGGAGCCAATGCGGCGCACTGTCTCTTTAAGAGGAAATCACAGCTCCGAGCTCATGAATAAAGATGAGCTGGCCTTTCTCCGCATACATCATAGATCATGTATCAGCAGGGCCCATCTATCAGAACACAAGAGGAGCTGAAATGCTCATAACGGCCCTGCGCTGCCCAGTATTAAAACCAATGAGATGGGGGAAGGGGCTCGCTGAAGATACCACAATCCACTTTGTTTCGAAATAGCACGGGTGGGCTTGGCGTTTAATGCAATTTTTTTATAAATGATCTCCATGTTAATATGTTGACATGCAAAACCAATGATGCTATTGCATTTTCCATCTATTAAGTCAATGCAATTACTGAAATGATTTGCTATTAAGCACGTGAATACATTGTATGCTGCATTATGGAATTTAACCCGCTTAATCCCACCGTTCTTAATAGTAAATGTAAAAATGTTACTAACTGCTGTTTTAGTGCATTTAGAGTCTCAATTAAATATGTGCAGTGTCACGTGACTAGAGCAATCTAATTTCTGATTAGAACAAAATGTTAGCAAAGAATGCTAAAGGTATGAAATAGACTTTTGGTCCAAATTATCTTTAAGGTGTCTAGTTTTAACGTGAATATTTACTGACAGCTCCATATGAGAAGATGATGGTTTCATCATAACAAATTGCTAGCAAAGTATGCTAATAGTAGGATAAAGACTTTTGCATATTATCTTTAAGGTGTCTCGATTTAAAAATATAAATACATTTTCTGATGGCACCATGAGGAGATGATGGCTTCATCAAAACAAAAGGTTAGCAAAGTATGCTAATGGTATGATAAAGACTTTTGCTGTATGTTATCTTTAAGAGATCTAGTTTTAACATGAATATTTTCTGATAGCACCATGAGGAGATGATGGCTTCATCAAAACAAAAGGTTAGCAAAGTATGCTAAAGGTATGATAAAGACTTTTGCTGTATATTATCTTTAAGAGATCTAGTTTTAACATGAATATTTTCTGATAGCACCATGAGGAGATGATGGCTTCATCAAAACAAAAGGTTAGCAACGAAAGCTAAAGATATGATAAAGACTTTTGGTCCATATGGCTATTATCTTTAAGGTGTGTAAACATGTATACGTTTTCTGATAGCCCCATGAGAAAATGATGGTTTCATCATAACAAATTGTTATCAAAGTCTGCTAAAGGTATGATGACGATTTATTGGTGCATATCATCTTTAAGGTGTCTCAATTTAAAAATATAAATACATTTTCTGATAGAGCCATGAGAAGATGATGGCTTCATCAAAACAAAAGGTTAGCAAAGTATGCTAAAGGTATGCTAAAGACTTTTGGTGCATATTTTCATTAAGGTGTCTAGATATAAAAATACATTTTCTGATAGCACCATGAGAAGACGATGGCTTCATCAAAAAGTATGCTAACATAAAGCTATGATATAGATTTTTAGTACATATTATCTTTAAGGTGTAGTTTTAAAATATAATTACATTTTCTGATAGCACCATGAGAAGATGATTTCTTCATCAAAACAAAAGGTTAGCAAAGTATGTTAAAGATATGATAAAGACTTTTGTTCCATATGGCTATTATCTTTAAGGTGTCTAAACATGTATACATTTTCTGATAGCGCCATGAGATGATGATTTCATCATAACAAATTGTTATTAAAGTCTGCTAAAGGTATAACAAAGGTTTGGGTGCATATCATCTTTAAGGAGTATCAGTTTAAAAATATAAATACATTTTCTGATAGAGCCATGAGAAGATGATGGCTTCATCAAAACAAAAGGTTAGCAAAGTATAATGAAGACTTCTGGTGCATATTATCTTTAAGGTTTCTAAATTTAAAATATAAATACTTTTCTAATAGCACCATTATGAGATGATTTCATCATCAAAACAAAAAGTTAGCAAAGTATGCTAACATAAAGCTGTGATAAAGACTTTTGGTATCTTTAATGTGTAGTTTTAAAATATGAATACTTTTTTTTTTTTGCAAGATGAGACGGCGATAGCTTCATCAAAACAAAAGGTTAGCAAAGTATGCGCAAGGTATGCTAAAGACTTTTGGTCCATATTATTTTTAAGAGGTCTAGTTTTAACATGAATATTTTCTGATAGCACAATGAGTAGACGATGGCTTCATTAAAACAAAAGGTTAGCAAAGTACGCTAAAGGTATGATAAAGACTTATGGTGCATATTATCTTTAAGGTGTCTTAATTTAAAAATATATTTTCTGATAGCTCAATGAGAAGATGATGGCTTCATCAACAAAAGGTTAGCAAAGTATGTTAACATGAAGCTATGATAAAGATTTTTGGTCCATAGGCTTTTATCTTTAAGGTGTCTAGTTTAATATAAAATATATTTAATATAATGTGTATAAATATTCACAAAAATGGTGACTGGTGGGTTATTTTATTATTATTTTTTATGACTGGTGGGTTAGCCAACCAAGTACATCCCTTTTATAGCTATACACGTACTCACAGTGACACAGAGCTATGGTAAATAATGGAATTTGGGGTGAAATTAGTTAAAAACACACAAGACAGGAAAGTAGTTTCCCAAAGCATTAAACGAAAAACACTTTAAAGCAAAAAGCAAGCACAAAACGCCTGACGCATCACATTTAACTTTGACACCAACCATGCACGAGCCAGGATCTTCATATCCCATCCTGCTTTTTTCATTTTAAAATCTGCTGCTGGAGAAAGATTCAATCTCTCTGATGCCATAAAAAACACGGTCGGTTACAGCTTCTATTCACACAGGGCCGTTAATATTAATAATATCATCCTCACTCAGAGGAAACTCATCTGGCTAAATGTCACAAGTTTAATTAATGACTGGTCCGGGCTGACCTCGGCTGAGAAGGGGTGGGAAGGGGGGTCTTGCGGCCCCTAATGCCATGCAGGCAAACTGGAATAATTTAGCATGTTAAACGCAAAGTCAATTAACCTTCCTCGGCAGCCAATGACGTGCGACCCGGCGTCATTCTATAGAATCGTCGGGAGCGCGCCGCCCTGATGAAGGGATACGCAGATGCATGACTCATTAGTGGGAAATGGTTTCTGTTTTCCGCAAAGCCACGGACTAATTGTACAATAAAAAACAATTAGTGCGTATTGATTCGTTTATGCCGTGATTTACCTCAGCTCAGACAGGATTATGATGCACGGTGTGGGTAAGTGCTATGGCCGTGCAAGTTCTTTGAGTAAGAGGTTTGAAATACCTCTGGAGGAAACTGGTTCCTTTTTATAGCTTTAAATGTACAACAAATCCTAATTAACAAAAGAAGGGTGGACATAATGGTCTAAAATGAACCATTTGAAACATGCTTTTTCAGATATGCGGCTTATAGTTGTGCCCATCACCCTCCTGTATCTCTTTTAATGAGATGTGCAGAAATCATTCAGGACGTGATGTAATTTAGTCCTCATCTCCCAGCATGACATACAATCACAGAGGCGCTCGGACTCTCCTGACTGCGACTGAATAACGTGATGCGAGTATAACTAAGGCCCGGTTATAATCAACGAATCAACATGGGTCCGTGCACTGTGGAATAGTTTGATGGTTGTGACGGGAGCATTGCGGTTTGTTTGTCTTTCAGCCTATGTTAAATTTACTTGCGACAAATTGACTGATATATTTTTCATTAACAGGACATAGGCCTACACACACACACACACACAAAAGAATGCTTAAGGAAAATGACAGAAGTTGATGAATGATTTTGATTGGCCGATGAGCATTTAAGGTGTGCAGTTATTTTCAGAAGTAGGCTAGCTCTTGACAGATCTTGACTGTATTTCAGACACGACCTATGCGTCTGCTTCTTAATTTCTTAATAAACCAATACAAAATAGCCTATAGCAATGTTTTTTGTGATTTACATAATTGTTATTTTATTCTGCTCTCGCATCTTGTTTTAAAAAACCTTTATCTTGCAAGACTGCTGTTTTACTTTATTTCATTTTCGGTTTGATTCTTTCTCATTTCTAATTAACATCAAGCAAACATTGTAACGCCAATTCTTGTTCACAGCAATACATAAAACTAAAGAGATTTTATTTTAAAATACAAGATTTAATTTAAAAATGTAACAACCAATAGAGGGTGAAATGTGATAAGAATGTAACTCACCTTAAACAAAACAAGAAGAAAGAGGGGACATGGTGCTATTCGGTTGCGTTTGTCAAACAAGAGTGACCATAAATTAACCCCAATGTACGCATCTGCATAATATTATGTAGTTCGTGTAGTGTTTTCCTAAAGTGACCAACCACTGCATGGCAGACATGATGAGTTTTCAGGTGTTTTCGCAGATCTGTGAGAGGGAATTGTTAAAACAACATTGTCTACGGTGGCCGAAAGATCTTATTTGCTGCAATTAAAGTAAACACATGTAATTACAGTAAACGGCAGCAAATTGAAATAAAATCTTCATCACCCTGTTGAAAAATCCAGCTTAAACCAGCCTAGGCTGGTTGGCTGGTTTTAGCTGGTCGACCAGGCTGGTTTTAGAGGGGTTTTGGCCACTTCCAGGCTGGTTTCCAGCCATTTCCAGCCTGGTCTTAGCTGGTCAGGCTGGGAGATGACCAGCTAAAACCAGCTTGACCAGCCTAGCCAAGCTGGGAGTCCAGCCAAAACCAGCTATATCCAGCTTAAACCAGGCTGGTCAAGCTGGTTTCAGCTGGATTTGGCTGGTAATTTTCCAGCCTGACCAGCTAAAACCAGGCTGGAAATGGCTGGAAACCAACCTGGAAATGGCCAAAACCCCTCTAAAACCAGGCTGGTCAACCAGATAAAACCAGCCAACCAGCCTAAGCTGGTTTAAGCTGGATTTTTCAGCAGGGCAGTTTGTCAGCACACATGCTGCAAATCGTCACAACGCAAAAACATAAAAAAAAAAAAAAAACACTGCATTTTCACACAGCGCAAACAATTTGTAAAACACGCAACATTTTCTCACAACGCAAACATTTTACGAAAACGCTCAGCATTTTCACACAGCACTTGCAGAAAAAACGGAACACGACTGAAATGTTTCAAGGGGACCCAAAACTGTGACGGACGTCATTGTGCCGTGGCTATTGCTCAGTGAAGTTGTAGGTGATCTTTGAAAGGTGAGTTTTGTTTTAATATTATTTTCATATCCAGATTCCAATGTTTTTAGTATTTATTAGCCTTAATAACCATAACCTGCTGTAAATAGCTGGGTCTATCACATTTTAGGGTCTCCTTGAAACTTTCCATTGTGAGAAAATGCAGCGTGTTTTTCGTAAATTGCTTGGGCTGTGAGAAAATGCAGCACATTTTATTAATTGTTTGTGTTGTATGAATATGCAGCACATTTTATTGCTTGTGTTGTGAGAAAATGTAGCGGGTTTTACTAATTGTTTGTGTTGTATGAAAATGCAGCGCGTTTTAATTATTGTTTGTGTTGTATGAAAATGCAGCGCGTTTTAATTATTGTTTGTGTTGTATGAAAATGCAGCGCGTTTTATTAATTGTTTGTGTTGTATGAAAATGCAGCGCGCTTTATTAATTGTTTGTGTTGTATAAAATTGCAGCGCGTTTTATCAATTGTTTGTGTTGTATGAATATGCAGCGCGTTTTATTAATTGTTTGTGTTGTATGAAAATGCAGCGCGTTTTATTAATTGTTTGTGTTGTATGAAAATGCAGCGCGTTTTATTAATTGTTTGTGTTGTATGAAAATGCAGCACGTTTTATTAATTGTTTGTGTTGTATGAAAATGCAGCGCGTTTTATTAATTGTTTGTGTTGTATGAAAATGCAGCGCGTTTTATTAATTGTTTGTGTTGTATGAAAATGCAGCGCGTTTTATTAATTGTTTGTGTTGTATGAAAATGCAGCGCGTTTTATTAATTGTTTGTGTTGTATGAAAATGCAGCACGTTTTACTAATTGTTTGTGTTGTATGAAAATGCAGTGTGTTTTATTAATTGTTTGTGTTGTATGAAAATGCAGCGCGTTTTATTAAAAATTTGTCTGTGTTGTGAGCATACGCAGCATGTTTGTCGTTAAACTGATGAAGATCTTCTCAATTTTTGTAATTGTATGTTTTCTGAAATTGCAGCACGTTAAGCTCTCTTGGCCACTGTAAGGCTGGCTCTAGACATATCTTGACCGAATAACCATTTCATGTCAGACACAACATATGTGTCTGCTTGAGAGGGGTCTGGCTGCAGACTTGGTGCAGTGCAATCTGAGCTGCATCCAATGCTTTTTAATGTGCTCACCTAACCCTACCCGTCACAGTGACATCACTCACTCCATTGAGTGCATTGTATCTGACAATGCATCGCTGAGTGATGCAATCTCAGCTTGCATCATAAAGGCTGCATCCAGATATTATTGGTCTGCTTCTTAATTGCTTAATAAATCATTACAAAATAGCCTACAGCAAAGTTTGTTTGTATGTTTGTGATTTACTTTTTACATTTTTAGTTTATTCTTTTCTCGAATTGTGGATTTGAAATGATCATTTTCTTCCTAAATGGAATAAGACGGATTTAATTGTGGAAGCAAAATTACTTAAGCCGTTTTAAAATAAATTTATCTTACAAGTCTGCTATTTTTAATTCATTTTTCATTTTATTCTTTCTCAATTCCAATTAACATCAAGAAAACAATGTAGCATCAATTCTTGTTTACAGCAATACCAAAACTTAATGCATATTTTATATAAAAACGACGATATTTAATTAAAAAATTTAACTACCAATCAGACGGCTAAATGCGCTAAGAATGTAACTCACCGTTAAACAAGACAAGAAGAAAGAGGAGACATGGTGCTACTCAAGTAAGCAAGTTGGGTTTGTCAAACAAGAGTGGCCATAAATTACCTCAACGTGCGCATGCGCATATTTTTTTCCCCCTAAAGTGACCTCCCATAACACTGCATGGCAGATATGACGAGTTTTCAGTTGTTTTTGCAGATCCAAGACAATGTTGTCACCTATTTTGTACCCATTTGTGTACATCATTGTCATGTAAACTTATCCAAGACTGGTTTTACTCACCCATAGACTACTGAACACCTTGATCCTGATTGATCAGCAAATTGTAAGTCAAACATTTCGGAACAGGACACAGGACAGTTTCGTAGTCTCTGTAAGAAAACTAACAGAACAATTTCATTCATACCAATTTTTTTACATTCATTTTATAGAGCAAACATACGGTCACTGAATAGTCCATATAGCCAAATTAGCCTAAAGTTGATAATCCAAGCCCTGTGTTGTCATTTATTATTATAATGACCAGGTTTCTGTTTATGATCACTGAAATATCCCTTAACCAATATGTGAAATATTTCACACACATATAGGCAATTTAATATCAATACTGAGAATATCAGATCCTAAAACTGACAGTAAATAATGCATTACTGCCCAAATACCCAGTGCAGTGGAAAAACCCAGTGCATTATATATATATATATATATATATATATATATATATATATATATATATATATATATATATATATATATATATATATATATATATATATATAGAGGACAACAATGATATCAATGCCGTCTCTAGCTAATACACATGAACTTGAATCCCAGTTTGAACTTTAGCTGCATTGATTTTGTCTCGTTTAACCTCCATTGATTTCTAGTGCTTTGGCTGATTGCCCGTCTCCTTTACACTGCCTCAGCAGAGTAGGGTGCATACAATCAGATTAAGGACATAGCAGAAACGCACTTGATCAAATCACAGAACTTCGATCACTACAAATTTGGTGTGCATTTTCGGTGAAAATATGTTACTTGCAACCTTCAATCTGTCAGACAAGCGAGTCAAAAAAAAAAAAAAAAACCATGAAAGACGGGCCGCCTTATTCTGAAGACCACAGAGACATGGCGAGTTATTAAAAGGAAACAGATTTTATTCACTTTGAATGCTTGTATATAAGAGGACAGGAGACATTAGCCCAGTGAGTCACATGAATAAACACAAGTGCATCATGAACATACATTATTTGGCGATCGCTACAGTAATAACATTTCCAGGAACACGCAGAGTAAACAGTCTCTCACAGCAGGTCCAGACTCGGGAGTGAGAGCATACGTTACAGTCCCCTTTAGAAGCAGAATACAAGAACAAAAAAAAAGAAATCAATTGAAATGACAAATGTGATATTTGGAATGCAAACTTTGTATAAATATAACATCATTGGTTTTCAACATTGGTTGGCTAAGAGAAGAACGTGATGTAGTTCATGGAGAGTCACAGTCTTCACAGTCATGTGTGGACAAAACTGCAGTGGAACGGGGATGGGGTTTGTGGCTACTGACAGTCGTCATTAAAGCTTCAGCAAAAAGCAAAATCAAGCATGCATCTTAGTACAAACCTACATTAGCAGCACACTCTATTTCCTCAACAATTAGACCCAGTACATTTAGTAGAACAAACGAACGAGAAGTAACGAAATCAAGAGATAATAACCAGACGAAAAAAGAAAGAAAGGCCAGACACAGAGAAGCAAACTGTGTGAACTCCGCCTCTATAATACAAACTACAATGGCTGCACGGAAGTGCTGTCCCATTTCCTCAGAGTAAGCTTTTTTTTGTGTGTGTTTTGTTTTTATTTTTGGTTCTCTGGTTGTTTCATATATGAGGTCACAAATGTTCTAATAAGTTAGCTAAAACAGTATTCTCATAGCTGGCTCCATCATCTAAAAAGATTTCCATTCCATTTAAAAACAGTAATATTTTCTAAAGTATAAAGTTTTTTTTTTCCATCCTTTGTATGCACCAATGGTAAGACTACGTTATCTTTGGATTTTCCATTAAAGCAATACTGTAAGTTATTATTGTTTCATAATATCGTCATTGTTATTGTTAGTCATGGCAAGTGCAGAAACGTTAGGAAACTAAATGCCGCAAAAGTGAAGGAGAAATCAAGAATTGCCTTAAGTATTGAAGGCGCAAAAAAAAAATAAGTGCACAATCGAAATGTTCTGTTTAAAAGACAACAAAAATAGAAAATATCTCATAGATGTGCATCGATCTAATTCATACACAGATAGGGTCTTTCAACTTGGCTCAGTGCAGGAGAGGAAGTTGGTTGTACAGTGACAATTTTCGACAGCATTCGAAGTTCAATGCTATGTTTTAACATGAGCACGGCTGAACAGCCTCAGGTGTCTTTGACTGGGACAATACAAAAGTTAAATATACAAGTCATTTGTTTTAAACCTACCATACAATTAAAGTCATTTGAATTCAACAATCTACGCAACACCAAAATGTTCATACATGTATCTATCATTAACACAGAATGTTTTTTGTCGTTTTCCCAAAGAAAGAAGCTAAATAATAGTTTTCCACAATTTACAACGGTCTGCAATACGCTTTGTGTCTGGACAAATACATGTCCACGAATAAAAAAAAAAAAAGGAACATCTACTAGCTTAATTGCAATTTCAAATCAGAATTGGCTTGGTTTTCATTCAGTACACGTTTCTTTTGGGCTTCATATATTTTCTATTGGTATGTCTTGTAACAGAACAAAATTGAGAGCTGTTGACCTGAGAGAAGACAACATCAAAATACATTACATCACTTCATTAAGCCAATAATATAATATCTTAACACTCGACAGGGCAAAAAATAGTGTGGGTGTTTTATGAGTGTCTGTTAAAACGTACACGTTATTAACAGACTTTTGGTTAGTTAGATAATCATGAAACCATCTTAGGTTCTTCACCAGTCTTTAGCTGTGCACCCTTTAGTTTTCAAACAGTTTACATATACTCAAGTTTTAGTTAGAAACCAGCATATTGAAATGGAAAAAACATTCTACTGACACTTGTTTTTGGTTACAAGCACTGGTAATGCAAGTTAGATCCTACAGGATTCAGTCCTTTTAAAACAGTCTGCCAAACTAGCTCTGGGTCATATCCTTTCCCCAGTGTAATCTACAGTGGAGACGTTTTGTATCGCTTTCCTCCAGTCTTTTATTTCATGGAGTCAATTCTGTGGCTGTTCAATCCATAAAAACAACTCTTACGGAAAGCATTAAACCTCTTGCTCCAATAAATTATGTTGAGTCTTGTCCCTTCTCTGACTCGTTGCCATCACAATGCCCATCCACAGAGTCTATTGGTTTCATATGACAAGTCTTTGCGAGGCTCGTCAGGCTTGAGGTAACATTTGAAGGCGAAACAACATGAGCCGGGGAGCTTTGGGAAGCCTCGGGTAAAGCTGAAGTCAGGGGCGAGCTTTGGAGAAGTCTAACGGTCTGGTCAGAACTGGTCGGGGTAGGGATGGAGGTTTCAGGGGGAGTTGCTAAAGAAGACTGGGCGGTTGAAGAGGATCTCTGTTTACTGGATGGGTTTGGCTGAGAGGTAGATGAGGGACTGATGTGAGGTAATCGAGGAGAAGCATGCTCTTTGGCATTCAGTCTCTCTGCCACTCTTTGTCGATGCAGAGGGAACTCAAGATGTTTGATGAGCTCTGCATTCCCAGTGAGAGACACCTCACAGGCGAGACAGTCATAAAGATGGCCATCCTTGCCTTCTGTTCTACACTCTGTTTTGGAGACAATACAGTGGCTTAGAAGAACGTTATTATCCAAATCCGGCTGCTTGGAGATGACCGAGTTCATGAAGAGGGAATCTGTGCCATTGGATGTACCTTGCTTTTTGTCACGTTTGGATGAAACTGTGTCCTCCGCATGGGGTCGAGCGGAGATTTGGCTAGGTTTTGGTTTCTCTGGTAGCTGCACTATCTGTTTCTGCTGCAGCTGCAGTCTTTGTTGCATCAGTGCACCCTGCAGATTTTGTTGATATTGCTGGAGAATGGTGCTTGGGTTCAGCCCCATAAGAGCCTGTGGCAAGACTGGACCATATGGGAACATGCTATCCATGCCAAACATGGGCTGCAAGAGGCCTCCAGGCATAGGCGTAGGAATATGGGGGGAGAACAGTGGAGGGAAGCCAGGCATCAGACAAGGCAAAAGGGGACTAGTTAGTAAAGAAGCTTGGTCAGTTTTCATTGCTGCATGAAGAGCTTGTAGCTGAGCTGGGTCCATGGCATATTCCCTTCCTGGGTTTGGAGTAGATACTGTTGTCCTGGAAGAGTCTGACTTCTCTTTACTCGAATGGGTAGCATTTCCCAATGGAGTACTATCAGTCTTGTTTGTGGGAATCCTGTTACTCTCTTTGTCATTTTCTTTGGGTAACTGGAGTTCTTGTTCCTTGGTCTTTGGGGTCAAGACAGGGTTGGTTGTACTCACTACATCTTTGTCATCCAGAGCTGATATGGCAGAAGTGGCGGCTGTGGTTGGCTTGTGGGTTGCTTCTTTTACAGGAGGGTCACTGGCACCTTCTATAATAACAAATAAAATATGCATAAATATGTTTTTAAAAAGCATGGATTATAAAAAAATGTGAAGATTAAGTAAACTCATTTAAAAACAAAAAGTAGCCACATACCTGTTTTTATGGAAGAAACCCCCGCAGTCATTGTGCTGCTACCACTTGGTGTGTTTGCAATGCACTGGGCCTGCAGACCTGAATACATTGAAGACTGGCTCAGACAATGAAGGGCAGTTTGGTTAAGGCCCAGTATAGCTTGTGGTTGGACATGTCCCAAAACATCACTTGTCTTTTTCAGTTGCTCCAACTCTTGCTGAGCCATCAGCTGACGCGTAGATACTGAACCCAAATATTCCCTGTCCCTCTCCATCTGGCCACCTAGGGCTTCTTTAACTTTAGCAAGATGTTGCTGGGAGAAGACATGGTCACGAATAGACAAGGAGCTGCTGTATTTAACAGAGCACAGAGTACACTCTGTCTTCGGTCTGTCAATTGAAGTACTTTCTGTACCAAACTGCTTTGCTAGGCTAAGCTTGGCCTTTTTCTCCTTGGCACGAGCATTCTGAAACCACACCTGAACCACCCTTTTGGCAAGTCCGATGTCATTGCCCAAGGCTTCACACTCAAGCATTGTTGGGGTTTTATAGTCACTAAAGCAGGCTTTGAGCACTTTTACCTGAAGATTGCTCATTTGAGTACGGTAGCGTTTTTGGTTATGTCTGTCATAATCAAAGTTCTGACTGTTGGAGCTACCAGGGCATGGTGAAGCTGGATCAGCTAGACTGGAATTCTCACTGTAATCCAAGAATAACTCATTATCAAGATCTTTAGCATTAAAACTCATTGCAGGGCTAACCAGTCCAGAAGACATCTTTTCATCACTTTCAGAAGAAGCCTCCCTTTCGGTGCTGGGAGACATGTGTTCAATACTGCCATGTTGAGCTTCTAGTGAGTCATTTCCTTCATCGTTTGTATGGTCATGGGTTGTATTTGTGTTAGCCTCATGGCTATTGAGCTTGCTCTGTTCAAAAGTCTGATAAACTGACATGGAAGGCATCTCAAATTCCTCCATACATTCACCTTTGATAGGTTTTGGACTCAAGCGCTGCTGATGTGAAGAAAGGTCAATGCTCTTGCATGCTATAGAATCTGCATCATCAGTAGAGTTCAAATACTGAGAATAAGTGGCAAAGTCAAAGAGATCGGATTTGACTGGAGAACCTTCCTGCTCATGACCCATACTAGACATTGCCATACTGTAGCCTGCATTCCTTGCTTCATGCCAGTGACGTGAGCGTATGTGAGCTGCAAGAGCTGTCTGTGCTTTAAAGAGAGCTCGACAGAATGGGCAGCGACGATGGATTTGAGATGGTCCCAATGCCCGAAACTGTCCTTTCCTCTCACGAGCTCGGGTGTTCTGGAACCATACTTGAACCACTCTTTTCTTCAGACCAACCTCATTGGAGATGTGGTCAAGCATCTTGCGTGTAGGATTGGAGTCCAAAAGATATTTCTGATATAATACCTCTAACTGCTCTGGTGTTATGGTGGTCCTCATACGTTTGTCGCGGTGGGGTTCGTCCCCATTATTTTCCCAATCATTTTCCACTGAACTAGATCCTGCTTTCTCTTCAAGCTTCCTCTTCAGTGAGTTTATGGTTGAATCAGTAATAGAAGTTACTGCAGGGGGATTGGCTACCATCTGGGAAAGTGTTCCTGAAAGTAGATGCCTTGCAAGTAGGGGGTTAGCTGGATCAAACAGCATAAGAGGCATGTCTACAGAACGATCTAGGAATGGTGGGGTGGGAAAGTAACTTTGGGTAAGGAAGTGCATTTGCTGGTGCTCCTGCCAGTGTTCAAAAGAGGGAAAGCTCAGTTTACACTGAATGCAGTTGTAAGGGCTCATATCCTGGGATAGTTTCTGTTGTTGTTGTTGCTCAGATACAGGAGTCTCTAAAGGGCTAAAAATCTTTTGTGAGCTCTGTGATGGAGCTGGGTTTGTTTCAGATGCTGTGCAGGAAATCTTTTGTTGTTTAGGAGATGAGTGAGATTGAATCTCTGTGCTTATGCTTTGGTTCTCCTCACAGAGAGGCTTTGGCTGCTGCATTCGGTTTTCTGTGTCCTCAAACTCACAATTGATACTAACAGCCTGTTTAGGTTCAGAAGATGTTTCATTTGTTTGTTTAAGCTCTCCGTAGACACTTGTTGTGTTCTTATGCTCAGAATCAGTGGCCTTCACATTAGTACTAGACACAGATGAGCTGGAGGGGCTTGAGCAAGAAGTCGCTTGTGTTAAACAAGAGGGTCCAGATATTGGACTAAGAGACTCCTGATATTCCCCTGCAGTTTCATTCAGACTATTTTGCAACTCCTCATCATCATCTTTGTAACACTGCTTTTTCTGGTGATTTATGAGATCAAAAATGCGTTGAAAGACAATGTTGCATTTCTTACACTGGAAATTGTTGTTGGAAGTACGAAAGTAGCGGTCATTGGAAAGGTCTCTGCGTTCACTTTCCTTCCCTCCCTCTCCTTGGTTTTCATAGTTTTTTCGAGCTTTTTGCCGGGCATTTTGAAACCATACCACAATCACACGAGTAGAAAGATTAAGAAGGTTGGACAGTTGCTCAAACTCATCATCTTTGGGGTATGCATTGGCATCAAAAAAATCCTGCAGCACTCTTAACTGGTAGTCATTAAACCTGGTTCTTGAGGACCTTTTACCCCCATAAAACTCTTGTCTTGGTAGTTCAGGAGAAGGTGGTCTAGAATCCACCTTTACATCATCCAATGTTGTGATGGGAGGATTACTAAAGTTATACGGAGAATCCTTGTTGCGCTGGCGTTCTTTGAATAGAGTGTTCCGAAACCAGTGCTTAATGACCTTATGTGGCAAACCAGATTTGTTGGCCATCTCATGAATTTGGTCCTCATTTGGAGAATTGTTGATATCAAAATATTGACGGAGGACTCTCAGTTGGTCATCTGTGATTCTGGTTCGAGGTCTCTTACTTTGTTGCTGTAACATGGCTGGAGTTAACTGTTGTTGATAAAGCTGTGTCAAATCAGGAGTTAATCCAGCATCCACTGGGGGCAAATGCACAGGTACCGGAGGAGTTAAAGCTTGCAAAGGTATGGGAGGCATTAGCAGTGGGGGGAACAGGGGCAGTTCCATGGGTATGGAAATTTGAGCTAATGGTGTTTTAACTTGAGGAATGGAGACAGTAGTTGGAGTAGCACTGAGTGTAGAGGGAGCAATAATTGGTTGCACTGGTTGCTGTGGCTGCTGTACTGAAGGGTTAGGAATCACAGGAGGGGAAGGGGAAGGAGACGTGACAGGAGAATCCTCCGGAGTTGTAGGTCTTAGTGGAAAGAGTTTGTCATATTGCTCCCTGTAGTCTTTGGCAAATTTCTCCAATGACTTAATAGGGAATATGGAATGATGGATCTGCTCTTTATGACTCTTCAATATCAGTGCATTTGAGAAAAGCTTCCTGCAAGATTTACACTCTAGCTTCTCCACGTCTTCTGAATGATCCACTTCTTTGGTGTCGGGCACATCCCCAACATTTGGTATTGGCTCAGTAAGATTCTTCTGATATCGCTGCCTATTTTCATTGAACTGCATGACTAATTCAAAACCAAAATTTTCAAGCAAAGCCTTTGAAGCATTGCCAGGTGCATCGTGAGAGATTCTGGGTGGAAGAAACTCATCAGAACTGGTTGACTTGTTTTTATTTAGGTCTTCATTTTCATTAGTTTTGGGATGGGGCTTTTCATTTGCGCACACATTGTCAATTTCTGTTGATCCTTCGTTACTGTTCTGTCCATCTTTGTCATTTTCACACTGGGAATCACTTCTCAGTTTCTGTTCAGTAATTTCAGGATGAATAGCAAGATCTTCGTTTTGTTTCTGTTTAGAAGTATATTTTGCGCCATCGTTTTTGGAAGCCTCAGTAATATCCTGATTAACAGTAGGCATTAATGTGCTTAAGTTTAGCCCAGAGCCTTTAAGGCTTACCTCTGGATTCATGCGGAACTCTCCTCCTGGAATAAGAAAAGGAAGAAGCAATTGTTGCTGCTGTTGGACTGGAAGAAGAGCCTCTGTTGCCATAGGAAAAGGGTGTAGGAGTGCGGGATTGAATAAATGAGACTGAAGAAGAGCAGCCTTCTTTTGGAGCTCTTGCTGGAGATGGGCTTGAGCCTGGGCTAACTGCTGCTGTTGCTGTTGTAATGATTGTTGATGTTGTTGTTGTTGTTGTAATGACACCTGTTGCTGCTTGCTAGCTGAATCAATCATGGTTACTAACTTCTTTCTCACATCAGATGTCGAAGGATGGCTTGTGTCTGGGTTTGCAGGTGTGCCATTGAGATCCGTGTTTTGTTGGTGGCTTAGTCCACCATTGTTCATGGGAGTAGCAGACTTCATGGACACAGGGGTGCTGGACAATGCTTTGCCTGGGGGAGGGCCAACAGATTCAGAGCTAGTGGATGAATCGACCTTGGATGCCCGGGCTTTTGTCTGGTGCAAGACAGAGCGCATGTGAATCTCTAAGGTTGAACTTTGACTATATGCTACATTGCAAATGCTACATTTAAACGGTTTGTTATCTGTATTGGTTACAGGCTCCTGCAAGCCAGTTGGAGTGTCCTGCAGAGACCGTTTAAGTTTGTGCAAGTGTGATACTGAGTTGTAGTGAACCAAGAGAATGTTCTTCTGTGTGAAAGATTCCTTGCAAACGGTGCATTTGAAAGGCCTGGATGGGTCCAGAAATTTCTCCATGGTTATATTTGGGCCCTTTCGAAGTGGCAAAACGGGCTGTTTGGAGTCACATTCAACGTTATCTTTAACCACAATTGAATCATTGTCTGTAGGACTTAGTTTTTCCTCTAAATCACATTCTTCCTCATCTTTCAACCCGCCTTCTTCTGAAGATCCCTCCTCTTCACCAAAAGTTTGATCTCCAGAGATGAGGCTCTCACCATTCATCATTAAACCACCATACAGCTGTTGTATCTGGGCTTCGCTTAGCTCCAGGTGGCTTGTTTCCAGGTGTTTTCGAAGGGCCTGCATTGTCCGAAAACTGCGTTGACAGAGGCAGCACATGGTCGCCGCTCTTATAGCGTGGTACTGAGAATGGAGCTGTAACTTCTCGGGGGTTTTGAACGCCAGACTGCACTGATTGCAGCGGTACTTGTAAATGTGGCGATCAGATATTGCGGTTTGAGATTTCTGGCTGTGGATCTGGTTGAAGTGTGTCTGGAGTGCACTTGAGGATGTAAAGACTTTGTTACAGCCTTTATGCCAACATGGAAAAGCCGCATTGTTCTCTTTTGTGGATTCTGCATCTTCTGATGGTTGCTTATAAATTTTCGCTGCCTCCAAGTGAGGTGTAGTTCCTCTTTCAGGTTCAGCATCAGCTGTAATTTCTAAAGAATCGACAGAAAAAAAACATTGTTTAATTACTTTATTATGGACACACACAAACAATAAAAAGACAAAACAAAATGAATAATTCCACATATTTACATGAAGACTAAAGCCTGGTTTATACTTTTGCGTCAAGTGACCGGCGTGACCCACGGCGCATTGCAACGCGCGAAGCTGTGCATTTATACTTCTGCGCGCTGTCTCTGTTGGTCTGCATTAACACTTCCGTAACGCTAGTTGGCAGTGAGGTGTAAATGTTCCTCTGTGTCGAGTTTCTTCTCTGCTGTTTTGCTTTTCCTGAACACTTCCTGGATGTACAAGTGGCTCAAACTCGCTCATTTTGAGGCAGGAACCGGCGGATGTGCAACAACTTTAAATATGAGATAAACACAAAACAAAAATTTCCATCCGGAGCTCCTTCACGGGACTCCACACTTGTAAACAATCGCTACGTCGGGCTCACGCCATTCGCGCGGCTCTCGGTCCTGCCCAGACTCGTCAGCGATACCAAGCCGACCAATCACAGAGCTTGCGCTACACGTTATTGCGACGTGTAGTTACAATTTTTGAGAGGTGCATGTCAGTGACGCCGATGGCCACGGCAAAGTTTGACGCAGAAGTATAAATCAGCCTTAAGACACCAGTGGTTCCACACTGTTGTTGTGCATGTATAATGAAGCCATTAATTAAATAATTAATTTGGTAATTAAACCAAGCACAAATATTCATAAATCACCTTCAGACTAATTGAGTCAGATGTTTCCTTATTTAAAACTATGACAATTACTCGACTTAGGCTAAAAATAAACAAATAAAAGAGTGATATTTATACTAACCATCATCCAGTCTTTTTGCTTCATTAGCATTTATTGGCTGGGTATCCGAGTTATGCACTGGCAGAAACATCTTCTCCGGCAGCACGTCTGAAGCAATCACCTGATCACAAGGGAGAAAAGAAATCATAATAGGTTTGATAAATCCATTTTGTGGATTAATTAATCCACCAAATCTCATTATTAAGTCATTTGATTGTTATCTCTGAAAATGATTGGTCATTATGCTGTGCTCCTGCTACATGCATGCATTAACGACGCATTGTGCGAGAGAATAGACCCTTAACTTCAGATGGCAAAATGGAATCGCAGTCATGAGCCAACACTTAAAGCAGTTCAAAGGTTAAGTTTGAATGGAAGCCCTCTTTGGTCCATGACAACACAATTAGCCAACTTTGGATGTAAAAAAAAGCCACTTTATTTATCTTCTCTCCTTCTGTACCCACTCAAGTTTAAAATGTGTAAATCAATGCAACTTTAAAGGGGGGAGAGGGAGGGAGAGCAACCAAACAAAATGGCTGCTATTTCCATCACAAAGAACATCATTTCAGGAAAGTGCTGTATTAAAGGGACACGAGGCAGGCACACAAGTCCTCTTCAAGGTCACATTTAATTTAGAACATAATTACCAGGCACGGTTCATAACGAAAATCACCTAGCACTGGCTCAGAACTAATGAAGCACAATTATTTTCATTACTGTATTTCAGTTCGGCTGGGGGGGGGAAAGGGAGGAGACGAGCAACGCAAAGTGCCGAGGAGAGAAATCAAGAGAGATGAGAGAACAGAGGGCAAGGAAGACCGAGAAAGATAGCAGAGGAGAGAACACATGAATGGAAAGAAAAGGCTTTTACGCAAGAAAAAGCACTAGCTGACTGAATTGGCAAAAAATGTCCAACCTTTCAGAAACACTGAGGCATGTCTGCTTGGGGTTCAGACAAGCTCTGGGTGCATTAGTATCAATTTATATTCTGCAGATAAAAAAGCTCATTTTAATATTCATTGGATCTGAGGCAGCTACCTCTCCCCTCCCCCCACTCAATGTCGTTACTTGTCTCCGCTCGCTCGCGCTGGAGTCACCGAGGGTCTAAACACCCCTCCACACACGCACATTGCATGAATACAATTTTACACCACATATATATAGCGGCGGATTGCTCTTTTTTAATTATATCTAGAATAAGAGCAGGACTGACAGTTAAAATGGCAAAAGTAATTGCTGAAATTAAGATGTCGCTACACAAAATGGCAGAATTTAAATGAGCACTGTGCAATACTAACTAGCACAAATATTTTATTCGTAATTATAAAAATCCTTAAAACAACATACATTTACAAACTATTTTGTATGATTGTTTTGTACTTATAAGTAGGCTCACACAGAATCTGGGTGTGCGATTTTAGCCCATCATTGTGTAAATGTGTGTAAATTTATATTTATTCAGTTTTTAAATTGATTTCAGTAATATTATTGACTAATATGGAAATATGCATATGATTTATTTACAATACAGTTTGTAAAGTAATCTTTTCTGTCTTTTAGTTAATATATTATATGAGAGACTTGCTTTGTTTACCAAATAAATTGGATCTAATTGGATTTGCATTGTAAACATTAAATAAATGGAAAAAGGTGCTACTTTTTATTTCATATATTAAGGATTTAGTTATGATACTCCCACAAATCATTCCACATAAATCTGCAGATTTTTTATAAAATTCTGTGCAAAAATAGCAAAAAATGTCCGCAGATTCCGTCTGGCCCTACTCATTATTTAAGGGACAATACAGTTTCGTTTTTAAAGGAATAGTTTACCCAAAAATTTCCCAAGTGGTTACAAATATTTATGAGTTTCTTTCGCCTGTCGAGCACTAAAAAATATCTTGAATAAAGCTGAAAACCTGTTACCGTTGAATTCCATAGTAGACAAAAAAATACTTTGCCACATAGTTTTAAGTGATCCCAGTAAAGTTGTAGTAGTCTAATAGTGCAGAATATTTCTTTGAAGACTCGGAATTCACCAAAATTTCCTCTATATTGGAGAGCTCTACGGATAGTTGGCCTCTCTTTTCATGGCTAGTTATCAAATGGCGAATTTGCAGATATTTAAGTGAAGATATTTTTAAAGAAAACATGGCAACCTGTAATCATTGGCTACGAGATTTGGAATATAATTTTAATGAGGATCAATAGGAGACTATATGCCAGAATACTCTCATTCTCCTTTCCAATAACAAAATAGTTTAACAAAATTATAAACGTATGCATAGGATGTATGTGACCCCACTTCGTTTAAGCAAAATCATCCAGGTGTCACAGATGTAAAACCTATTCATGATATTCTAAATCATGCAGATTTTTTGGCAATGCAAAAAGCTAAAAAAATTTCTGGAAAGCAACACAGGACTTCACAGCCAAAGCTTTGCAAACTCCATTGGACAGCACACCAACACTATACCTCTTTGGTACAGTACTGAACAAGACACTTCATCCTATTTCTACAAAGAGACTTGGCATCATTTCCTATCTAGCAAAAATGTATTTGCTTAACTGGAACCAACCTTCAACATTTGAACTGTTCATACAATTCTTGAATGAAACAATGCTCTTGTAACAATATACAAACTACTTAAGAAACAAAGGGGATGTCTTTCCAAAAATATGGATGCCTTTAATAAACCTCTGACTCTCTGACCACGACAGATGTATTTTCATAATAAGTGTGACTTTACTCAATCACGGCAGAACTTTATTTCATTATTTTGATTTTTGTATCTTGTTTGTATTTTATTTATTAATTAATTCATTAATTATTTTTAAATGACTTTACTGATTTTTAATGACTATATATATATATATATATATATATATATATATATATATATATATATATAAATATATATATATATATTGTATTTTATTTATTAATTAATTCATTAATTATTTTTAATGACTTTTACTGATTTTTAATTACTATATATATATATATATATATATATATATATATATATATATATATATATATATATACACACATTGTGTTTTATTTATTAATTAATTTATTAATTATTTTAATGACTTTACTGATTTTTAATCACTATATATATATTGACCTTAGAATGGTTTAAAAAAATTAAAAACTGCTTTTATTCTAGCCAAAATAAAACAATTAAGACTTTCTCCAGAAGAAAAAATATTATCAGACATACTGTGAACATTTCCTTGTTCTGTTAAACATCATTTGGGAAATAATTGAAAAAGAAAAATTGACTTCAACTGTATGTTATTATTTAAAAGAACTAAACTACATCAACACAAACACTAAATCTGCACCATACACACGTCCTCTGTCTTTTGTCTGCTCACCGTGTTGATGAGCTTCTGAGTGCAGTCTGCTGTGACACTGTGCAGGTGTGTGAGGTGGGTACGCAAGAGGGCAATACTGTGCAGTGTGTCCTGGCACAGTGGGCAGCGCAGAGAAGGCTGAACAGCATGCTGGTTCATCACATGACTCCTTAGACGCTCAATATCATTATGACGGAACCTACAGAACGGGCACTGCCGCATCTGAATGAGAAGAAACAGACAGAAATACAGTGCTCAGCATAAATGAGGACACCCGCTTTTAAAAATGAATATTTGTATTCATTTCTCAGTGAATATAGACAATATAGTAAGTCAAGTGCTATTTTGAGGTTTCCGCCTGGATTTTACCCAAATTAAAAAGCTTCCCAAATCCACATGCAGAGGTGTAAATACAAACGTTTGTTATCATTTTAAAGAAAACCCTTTGAAGTTTCATAAAGCACTGTTAAAAGTGATTAAAATAATTGCATATGTGGTCTGTGTTATAATAAACACCCAAAAAAAGAGGCACTTTTTCTTTTGTAAACTCAAAAGTGGTCTAGGTTGCTGTTATTAATTTTGGTGGTTCCTGCACATGTCAGTAATCATAGGAAAAAGGAAAAGTGTCTCTATCATAATCTTTGCAAAAGTTATTCTATTCCAACTAATGAGAGAACCCTTAAAATTTAAAGAAGGTCACAGAGTTTAGGAGGTTAAACAAAACAGTTATATCAATTAAAATAAGAGTGACATGTCAGGAAATCGATAAGATTTATTCATTCATTTTCTTGTCAGCTTTTTATTAATCCGGGGTCGCCACAGCGGAATGAACCACCAACTTATCCAGCAAGTTTTTACAAAGCGGATGCCCTTCCAGCCGCAACCCTTCTCCGGGAAACATCCACACACACATTCACACACACTCATACGCTGGACAATTCAGCCTACCCTATTCAGCTGTACCGCATGTCTTTGGACTGAGGGGGAAACCAGAGCACCCGGAGGAAACCCACGCGAAAGCAGGGAGAACATGCAAACTCCACACAGAAACGCCAGCTAAGCTGAAGCTCGAACCAGCGACCTTCTTGCTGTGAGATGACAGCACTACCGACTGCGCCACTGCTTCGCCCAAAATCGATAGTTAAAAATAATAAAAATAAATTACAAAATACAAAATTGCAACTTAATTTGATATTTTTATACTTTCTCTTGATTTTTCCTGTTTATTAAACTTTCATTTAATATCTTTCACCAACATATTAATTTGGGTGTACTAATTTTTGCACTGTGATCTTAAGTTTTTTGTTAGATTAGTTCCAGTTTTGGCTTTGGTACTGACTAATCTAATGTATATGCACATATATATTATTGAAAATTATCCTATAGGGGTGAATACTGTATATAGGTACAGTAGTTATGCTTTTTCAGGCTTTGTTTGGATTCTTATTGTAAAAGTGGTATGATGATGATATCAGATATCCAGTGGTATTAAATCATTTTTAAGTGGGTACCGATCCAGCCTCCCAGCAAGAAGGTCTCTTGGTTCAAGCCTCAGCTGGGTCAGTTGGCATTTCTGTGTGGAGTTTGCATGTTCTCGCCGTGTTTGCATGGGTTTCCTCAAAGTGCTCCGGTTTCCCCCACAAGACCAAAGACATGCGGTATAGGCGAATTAGGTAAGCTAAATTGTCTTTAGTGTATTTGTGTGAATGGAAGTGTATGGATGTTTCCCAGTTATGGGTTGCAGCTGGATGGGCATCCGCTGCGTAAAAAAAAGCTGGAAAAGTGATTCATTCTGCTGTGGCGACCCCAAATTATAAAGGGACTAAGCCAAAAAGAAAATAAATAAATGAATGTATTGGTATAGCTGTTTCCTCGAAGAAACTTTAACACCCACAGCACAGACAGGTTCTCTACAGAGAAAAAAGCTTCCAAAAGAGGCTTTCATGCCATTTAAGAAGCATTTTGGGATCCTCAAAGACAATCTGATGATTTAGTGAATAGCTCTAAGAGAACCTTTTTTTTTTTTTTTTTTAATATGAACATTTGTAAAGATCTAAAGAAACCTTTTCACTGTAGAGATCCTGTCTGTGCAGTGGGTGTTGAAGTTTCTTCATGCAACCATCAATACCAATAATGAACCTTTATTTTTAAGAGTGCATGAATGGTATGAATTTAATACTAATGCATATCTGATGTCATCAACATACCACTTTCACATTTTTTAAAGAATGTATGAACAATCCATTGTATTTTTTCTGCCGGATGTACATGAGTTTTTATACAGGACAATGTTGTTTATCTCATGTACATATTATAATTGCACACCTTTGCTATTGCCATGTTTATTTTAAGAGTTAGTCCAAACATTGCACTGTTTGTGTGTATGTGTGTGTGCAAAATATATCGCAACAGACCTCTTCTTGCATTCGTGGCTGTTTGCAGGGAGAAGCTTCATCTGACTCCTCGGATCCAGATGAGGGACGTTTAGGACTTGAAGATGATTCGTTTTGCTCCGCCTCCGTTTCAATAATTCCTTCTACAAGCAAAATATGAAAAGGAAAGATTATTTTTTTAAGTGAGGAAAACTTTGAAAACAGTGGTTCTAGGGCTGAACGATATTGGTAAAATCTGATATTGTGATAATTTATTTTTCTGCGATAAATAGAGATTGATAAATAGAGATATTAACTGAATAATCACAAGGCAAACAATGCTTTTTTTACTTTGTTTTTAGTTCAAATATCTAAAAAAAAATTCTCAGACCGAGTACAAATATTGTTTAATTTTCACCATCAGAAGAAATAAGTGAAAATTAAGAGTTTTTCTGCTTGTTTTAAGGAAATTATCTGCACTTGGAAATTATGCATTGTGTTATGTATAGTTATTTTTAAGCCAAAAGAAATGGTCCATATAAATGGTTGGTCTCTAGCAAGTGTTTTTGTTCAGCACAGTTTTTTAGGCAATTAAATGGATACGTATTTATTGTAATCAACCAAGGAAGCTGTTGGTTATCAGTTTCAGTAATTTTAACCCTTTAACTGCCTGCTCAACTAAACGGTTGACCATATGTTGACTGTTTTAAACAATGACTGTTAAATTAATTTAAAGAATGTCTTAAATAGTGGCTTGCACACACAGCATTTTTGGTATACATAAAATAAATAAATTTAAAAAACATCATGTTGCACCACTACACTTGATTTTGGTTTTATTGTAAAAAAAAAAAAAAAAGCGAACAAGAAAACTTGTTAAATGAAAATCTGAAATATGCTATAGCACACTTCAAAAATAAAGATGATTTAGTATTCAAAAAAGTTTTATTTTCATTATGTTTTTAAATAAATTGGTCTTGCACTTCATATTTTCAGATTATTTTTATAGTATATATATTATTACCGGAACTTTTACCTTTTAAACCGACATATAAACCATTTGGTTGAGGTTGATATTTTAGAAACAATGGGATGTGTTGAAAAAAATGCATTGAGTGTGTTAACTAGTGACATCAGGAATAAAGAAATGCAATCCAACATTTTTTTTAAGAATGTAAACAAAATAAAGCAAAAATTGATAAAAAAGAATGCTAAATTGAACAATTTTAGTGATGTTTACATACAATATTCAAAATGATCAAAGAAAAAAAATCATAATGCGTTGCATGCTCGAATTTTGACAATGGCAAATGATTTACTTTATGCAAATGTTAATGTTAATCCAATTAATAAAAACTCTTAGTGGGACAGCTAAAATGTTAATTTTATTTATAAAAATAAATGTAAAATAGATTTAATACAAGACCTGATTTTTTCCCCATTAATTCTCCATGGTTGTTTCCATCTTCTTGGTTAACTAAAACCTCAGTGGGAGGGTCCAGTGTATGATTTACTTTATGCAAATATCAATGCATTGTTCAAACATACTACTAGCTGTTTTCAATTATACATTTTTTAGAGCAAAATAAAGCTAAAATTAATTTTAATATATGTTAAATTTACCTATTTTAGACATGTTTACATGCAATATTGCTAATTATCAAAGAAAAAAAATCATAATGCATTGCATGCTCAAATTTTGGCAATGCCAAATGATTTATTTTATGCAAATGGTAATGTTTATCCAACTGGTGGGGCAGTTAAAAGGTTCATTTTTGTAAAAAAAAAAATGTTTTTGTAAAATGGATTTAATACAAGACCTGATTTTTATCCCCATAAATTCTCCATATTTGTTTCCATCTTCTTGGTTAGCTGAAACCTCAGTGGGAGAGTCGAGTTTATGATTTACTTTATGCAAATATTAATGCTGTGTAAGCATACTACTAACTGTTTTCAATTATACATTTTTTTCAAAGCAAAATAAAGCTGAAATTGATTAAAAATATGTTAAATTTAACAATTTTACACGTTTACATACAATAATTCTAATTATCAAAGAAAAAAATCATAATGCGATGCATGTTAAAAAGTGACAATGGCAAATGATGTTTTCATGCAAATGTTAACGTTAATCAAAAAATATATATAAATTTTGGCAGTGCAGTTAAAGGGTTAATTTAGCAATAAAACTAAATGTAAAACAGATTTAATACAAGACCTGATTTTTTCCCCATTAATTCTCCATGTTTGTTTCCATCTTCTTGGTTAGCCGAAACCTCAGTGGGAGAGTCCATCCCATTCATATCTCCTTGAAGAGAAAAAAACAACAACAATTTCTCAGTTTTCATGTATGCCACTGAATCTTATTTGTTTCCTAAACATATTGATATTTCAATCAGCACTCCAGTTATTTGACTGCAGAATAAATGTACCTTAGCAAAACAATTCTGAATGCAGGATCACATTCAAACCTATAGGGGTCAGTCTACACTAGCTCCTACACTACACCTATCTAACCTGCTCAAACGCTAAACACAAAGACAAACCCACACAAAACAGTAGCTAGTAATGTACACATTCACGCAGAAGTGAAATATATATATCGATCCTCTATAGTTTAACATACACAGAGAGATATGAGGGAAGAAAATCAGCAAGCGGCGTCAGCAGAGCTTCATTTGACCTGTGGGGATTTGAAAAGTCACAGGAGGAAGATAATGCAGCAGAGGTCAGGAGGGTCGCGCACAAAGAGTCCATTTCAAAGCACAAATTGGGGAACAATGCCGCCATGACAGCCTTTAAAAATTATCTTTATACAATAGCTCTGCGTATTGTGCTCGCTTGGAGCGCGTTGTACTTGTTTTTTTGGTTAAAAGAGACATTTTTAAATGCACTCACTCCCTGACTGTGCAAATCCAAACCATGTGGGCTGACAATATTTTGACATGTGTTTTTTAATCTTCCTGATGAGCGCAGACACTCTGAAATCAAAAAAAGAGAGCGTGCACTGATTCAAAAAAGCGCAATGATGCACTGTTGTTCTTTTGCAGCGTCTGTAAGCTTCGGCTGAGCTCCGTAGGTACAAAACACACAGCCTCGGGACACACTAAACCAGATATCCCCCCCCCCCCCCCCATTCAACACCCTCCCTCTCCTCATCCTCTTCTCTCTTGCTTTCTGCCTTTCTGCTTTCTTAGCAGAGTAATTGTTCTGCTACGTTGGGGGAAGGGAAAGAAGAACAGAGTTGATTTGGGTGGGTTTTGGGAAGGGGGGTGGTTGGGGTATTAGAGGGGGGCAAGTGGAAACAAAAAAAGAAATGCATGAGGCTTGTCATAACAGACCAATCAAAGGCAGGCCGAGGTATCTTCTGGTGGTTCTTTGAGAAGGTGATTATGACAGAGGGTGAGAGAGAGAGCGAGAAAGGCCATCTGAACACCAATTATCCTGACAGACACGCTATTGATTTCCTATCAAACCAACACACCCATAAACACAGAACACATAACCTGAAACTGTCAAATCCGCTCTAGTTACGACCGCCCCATTGAGCCCTCTCGCTCAGTCATTCTCTCAAAGTCACACACACCGCACTAAACCTGACCGAAAAACCTGAGTCTATTGTTGAGCAGCTCTCACGGGGGATAAAAAAAAATGACAGCTTGGAGAAATACAATTAATAAATAAACTGCACAACAGCAATTAAAAACTTTCATTAATTGGGAAAATGCACGCTCAAACTGTTACAAAATGGCAGATAATCTACGTTATGCACTGTTGAGTTTTACTGCTAACTGTTTAAACTGTTTTTTAGTTATAATCATTTTTAAAGCAATTTTTTAGACAATTTTAGACACTTTACATACAATTATTTTAATCATCAACAGCAAAAATAATGTGTTGCATGTTTGAATTATGAAAAAAAAGGTAGATGATTATCTTTATGCAAATATTAATGCAATGTACTACTAAATGTTTTCAATTATATATTTTTTGGAGGCAAAATAATGCTAAATTGAACCATTTTATACACGTTAACCTGCAATAATCCAAATTATCAAAAGAAAAAGTAGATGATTTACTTTATGCAAATGGTAATGTATGGTTTAATTTACTACTTTTTTTAAAAGCAAAATAAGCCAAACGTAACAATTTTAGACATTTTACACACAATAAATCCAAATTATCAAAGGCAATAAAATCATAATGTGATGCATGTTCAAACTGCGACAATGGTGAACGATTTACCTTATGCAATGTTAATGTACTGTTTATTTTTAAAGCAAAATAAGCCAAAATCTGCATTTTAGATTTTGTATCTTGATGAAATGCTCTCTGCTGTCTTTCATGTAGTAGATACTGATTATGATTATTATTTCAGTGAATTTATTTTTCTGTGAGTGCGGTATAAATTGATCATGATATTTTTATAAAACTGTTTATTTTCAATTTTGGTTTTGAGCGATCTATTGGTGGTGATATTTCAGTGATGGAAAATATAAATATTTCAATACATACTCATTTGATGAATTTGTGTCAATTTTTTGTCTATTTTGTTTGTTATGTTTAGTAATGGTTTGTAGTCGGTGGCTTACAGCTATCTGGGCTAAGGGTAAATTTGTTAAATTGACGGATGTATTCCGTCTGGCACTCGAGCAAAAGTAAAATATCACCTACTTGGGGTTTAAGGTAGGGCCACCGTTACAACTTTTACATACAATAATGTATATTATCAAAGGCAAAAAGCATGTTCAACCTGTGAAAAAAATGGTAGAGTAATTTTATGCATTTATAATTATACATTTAGACATTTTTAGAAACATTTACCTACAATAATACAAATTATCAATGAAAGACAATCATAATGCACTCTATTCTCAAATTATGACAATAGCAGATGATTTACTTTATGTAAATGTTAATGTATGGTTTAGTTTTATTTCCCACTGTTTTCAATTCTAAGAATCTTTAAAGCAAAATAAGTCAAATGTAAACATTCAGGCACTTTAACATACAATAGCAATTAAATCAAAATGTGATGCATGTTCAAACTGTGAAAATGGCAGATGATTTACTTTTGGCAAAAGTCACCATTTTAGACACTTTTAAATACAATAATGTATATTATTAAAGGGAAAAAAGCATTTTCCATGTTTAAATTGTGACAAAATGGCAGATTTACTTTAAGCAAATATTTAATGCATTATCAAAACTTTCACTGTTTTCAATTATACATTTTTTTGAAAGCAAAATAAAGCTAAATTTAACCGTTTTAGACACCTTTACGTAATAATACAAATTATCAAAGGGAAAAAATCATGTGTTGCATGCTCAAATTGTGACAATGCCAGATGATTTACTTCATGTAAATGTTAATGCATGGTTTAGTTTTATTTCCCACTGTTTTAAATTGACACTTTAACATGCAATAATGGCAATACAATCAAAATGTCATGCATGTTCAAACCGTGACAGTGGCGAATGAGTTAAAGCAAATGTTTCATTTTTAAAAGCAAAATAAGCCAAATTTCACCATTTTAGACACTTTTACATATAATAATGTAAAAGTAAAAATATAAAAAATTAACCATTTGAAACACCTTTACCTACAATAACCTATTATTGAAGGCAATGAAATCATAATGTGATGTACATTCAAACTGTGACAATGGTGAATGAGTTAATGCAAATGTTAATGTACTGTTAAATTTTTGAAGCAAAACAAGCCAAATTTCACCATCTTAGACACCTTTTCATATAATAATGTATATTATCAAAGGCATGCTCAAATGGTGACAAAATGGCAGATGATTTACTTTATGCAAGTTTTAATGCACTTTAATTGCACTTTAAATTAGTAGCTCTAAAAAATTAACACCAAAATAAGCTAAGCGTAACCATTTTAAACGCTTTTACCTACAATCACCTAAATTATCAAAGGCAATGAAATCATAATGTGATGAATGTTCAAACTGTGACAATGGCGAATGATTTTCTTAATGCAAATGTTAATGTACTGTTTAATTTTTTAAGCAAAATAAGCCAAATTTCACCATTTTAGACACTTTTACAAACAATAAAGTATATTATCAAAGGCAAAAATGTTACATGTGACAAAACGGCTGATTTACTTTATGCAAATATTTAATTCTTAATTGTACTTCTCACTGTTTTCAGCTCTACATTTTAAAAAAGCAAAATAAGCTAAATTTAACCATTTTAGACGCTTTTACCTACAATAACTTTAATTATTAAAGGCAACGAAATCATAAAGTGATGTATGTTCAAACTGTGACAATGCCGAATGATTTACTTAATGCAAATGGTTATGTATTGCCAAATTTCACCATTTTAGATAAAATAATGTAAATAATCAAAGACAAAAAGCACTGTGACAAAAAGGCAGATGATTTACTTTAATGCAAATTTTAATGAACTCTTTAATTGTACTACTCTAAATGAGACGCTCTTAAAAAATAAATAAAAGCTAAATATGCTAAAATTAACCATTTAGACTCTTTTACCTACAATAACCTTAATTATCAATAGCAATGAAACCATAATGTGATGTATGTTTAAACTGTGACGATGAAGATTGATTTACCAAATGCACCGTTCATTTTTTATGTAATAATAAGTCAAATTTAAGACTCGCATAAGACTCTTCTACCTACATTTATCCTAATTATCAAAAGCACATTCAAAATACAGTTTAAAAATGGAATAAAGTGCATTCACTCTGAATGGGCATGACGCTTCAGTCTGCGCTTCGCTCTCAATGCACGTCTTGAACAAAACAGATGGCCGTGGTTCAGCGTGGTGAGGTCATTTCGGCCAGTAATGAAGTGATCAGATGCACCCACACATGCTAACACACTCCAGGCGCACACTCAACACACACTTCATCAGCACTTCCTCCTCGTCCCGGGGATCGATATACAAATGCTCAGCAGCATTGATCCAGTATTGATTATAAATTAGGCAATGCCCTGGTGTTCCTAAAGAGATCAATAACCAGCCATTCAGCTGCGGCGCTCCAGCAGGTCAGAAGCAGCGCTGATCCGATGTTTCTACAGGTTCAAATTCACACTAAAATAGCTACTCACTCTCACTCGCTGACTTTAGCATTGATTGAACACGACATGCTGGATTCCAACCTGTTTTTGGAGCTACTTGTTGACCATCTCATCTCCTTTTAAGTAAAGTAAAATGAATTGGAAGCTATTTTTGTTATTTTTATTCATTTTTTTTTGGCTTAATCCCTTTATTAATATGAAGTCGCCACAGTGGAACGAACCGCTAACTTACTCAGCATATGTTTTACGCAGCGGATGCCCTTCCAGCTGCAACCCATCACTGGGAAACACCCATACACACTCATCCACACACATACACACTACGGACAACTTAACTGGAGCACACGCAGGAAACCCACGCGAACTCGGGGAGAACATGCAAACTCCGCACAGAAATGCCAACAGACCCAGTCGAGGCTCAAACCAGAGACTTTCTTTCTGTGAGGAGATCGTGCTACCCACTGCGCCACTGTGATGCCTGTTTTTAAATGTGCTTTATAAATTATTATTGTATTGTATGTTGAGTGAGCAAATGGGTTTTGGGTGAACTATCCCTTTAATACATAACATTTCTCAACACCAAAACAACACTAACAACATTAACAAACACCTGTCAGTCTTTAGGAATCTCTTTCAGAAGCCTTCGCTTTAAAATGTTAATTTGAGCATGTTAATTAACTCATGCCTCATTAGTGGGTTACGCCTTTATTGGCTGCATTGACTGGCTAACCCTCTAGTTTAGCCCCTTTCTGGCTAGTGAAGATGTTACAAATGTGATTATTGGCAAGTCAATTAACAAAATCAATCGCTACCATTCTGTACAGAAAGCACACTCTCTGTCTCTTTCCTCTTTTCTTTCTTCATTCTTCCTCACAAATGCATATGTAGATGCACATGCACATAAAAAACAGGCTGGGTGCCAAGGTCGGCTATTGTTCAACTCATTAGCTGAGCTTATTCTGTGTTAGAACTCAATGCTAATTGCCTCCACCACCTGGTTTTCTCAATTACCCCAGTGTAAATATCTGCCCTCTTCCCTTCTCTTTTCTCTCGGTTTTTCGGGATGTCTGTCAGCCCCTCCCCCTCTGTTGTTCTGTTGTGTGTTATAGAGCCTTCAGCGTCATGAGCACAACACACAAGGGACAGTTAGTCTTTTGATTTGGGTTTTAAGGAATCCTCCCTGACGTTCTCTCTAAGGTTAATCTGGCATCAAACGCTGGTTTTCTGCTCGTGAGCATCCTCTTATTCCTGAAATCGGACTTTTATCTGCTTTGAAAACACTAATTTGGTGCATTGCAAAACCTCCATTTTACACAAACTAAGTCATCTGCAATTTATGAACAGACCATGCATGTGTGCCTCATACCATTTTCTTGAGCAGGGCTTTTTCGGATTGTAAAGATGGCACCAAGCTCCTCCTCATCCTGCAGGCCCTTCTGGATTCGCTGTAGTCTGAGGAGCCCCTCCCCGCGCTGGTGGCTCAATGAATGGGAGTGCTGCACTAAAGAAAGGCTGCTCTGAGTGGAGAAATCACACAGCACGCAGTGCAGCCAGACATCTTCAGACTCCAGTCCATCCAGCTGCTGCAAATACTGGGAGAAAGTGGAGATAAACATCAATCTTAAATACATCCGGGACAGTGCAAGGATAGAACAAGTAAAAGAAGTTACATAAATGAATAAAACACTCATCCAGCTTGCATTTCAACACCAGTAAATAACATGCTTAAGTTGTTTAGCGGAAGCCCTATATTGACCATATAGTCATAAATGATCAATATGTGGCTTCCTCTTATGTGGACAGCACAATATAGATCAATGCAGGATCAATACAACCCTGTAAAAACAACTGTGTAGATGTTACTTATCATGGTTTGCTTAAATAAACACTAAATCTCTCCATCTGTCTGTGGTCTGGTGAAAGCTGAGCTGACAGATTTAAAGTAAATTAATCTGACAAAACACACCCAGAGACAAAAAACACACATACTCACGACCGCAGTGAGAAAAAACAGTCCACTTGTTTTACAGAACTCTAAACTGATTAGAGATGTGCTGAGTTAATGGACCACATTAGCAAGAGGGAAAAAATAACATACAATCCATCTCAATTACCAAAGAGGCCTTGCAGGCCTTGGGAATAATGGCGTCAGTCAGGGCATCTTGGGCTTTTGTGGATTTTACTGACAGGAATATTAGGCGCCAGACTTTGTGTGCATTGACTTTATGGTTTTGTAAGATTTACCTTGTATAGTCTCAGGCTGGTCTCATGTCTGGTGTTCATGGTGTGTAACTTCAGCTTCTCCAAACTGCTGGCCTTGTAGTCACAAGCATTGCACCTGAGCTGCACCTGGCTTCCAGCAGCAACACACCTGAGGCGCCACTCTTCTTCCTCCTCCTCGATGTTTCCTTGTTGACTGCTGGCCTCTCGAAGATGTGCAGCTAGCTGGTAACGCTGAACATGTTTGTCTGTCTGGCAGTGCAGTTGGAAATTAGCTCGCAATGGCGTGGCGTAATGACAAAGCCGACAGTGATGGGTGTCTCCGGTTGTACTCCTCCAATAGGAACTGGGTAATGACCTCTGCATGGTCAGGTGTTGACTAAGTTCCTCCAGGGTGTCACAGGAAAACCGGCCACATAGTATGCATTCAAAGAGTTTCTGTGAAGACGTTTCATGGCAAGACAGAGAAGTGATGGCGTCGGGAAGTTGGGATTGAGGTTGGCAGTGGCGGAAAAGCTCGGAGGCATTGTGCTTTCGTTGACGTTGCATGTGTGCCAGGTTCTGCTGCAGTAGAAGCACGTTGTGTGTGTGCTTTTCACTGGTCATGTGGATTCGGAGGTTGCGTGCCACATTGGTTTCATAGTCGCAGACTTCACACCGCCACGAAGCACGTCCCCGGAGCTTAGATGGAGATGGGGAGTTGGCTCGAGATGGGTGAGTGAGAGTAGGAAGGGAATGAGTTAAAGGATTGGGCTGGGGTGCTGGGCTGTGTGCATGGGGCTGTGGCTGCGACTGCAGGCTCTGCATGTTGTTGAGGTGTTTGTCAGACTGCATGTGGATGCTCAAGTTGCCCTTAGTAGTGGTGGAATATTGGCAGACCTGGCAGCGGAACGGCTTGTATCCACAAGAATAAGTCTCACCCCTTGCTAGGCGTGGGTGACTCTGCCCACTGCTGCAGTATGGGCACTGTTCAGTCTCCGACTCCGGGTGCTTCTCCTTCATATGGGCCTCGAGAGTTTGCTGGTACTTGTAGTGCCAGTTGCATTTTGGACACTTCAATGTCTTGCAGGAGTTTCTGGTGTGTGCCAAAGAGGCCTGAATACTAAAAGAGTAAGACGATCCTTGGGCATCATCTCCAGCTGCAACGAAGCCTCCATCACTAGCCACCACCAACCTTCCTCTGGATGCTGTGTCCGAGTGCCCTTCTTCAAGAATAGGCTGAGTAGTCTGGGGTAAGGTAGGACTAAGTGTAGGGGACATGGAATGGCTATGATTATTGGGCAGGTCAGAATGAGTGACAGCACGTCTGTCATCTTCAGACAAACTAGCAGTTGGTTCAATTGCTATGGCGCTACCATTCTCTAACTGGTCATTTGGTTTGGTCGCTGTGGCACTCTCTTGGTTGGCAAGTTGTTCTGTAGTAGTGACAGTGGACGGGTTTACCACAACAAGGGAAGCAGGTGCAGGGTCGTGGCAGTTAAAGCTTGTTCCACACTCTGACTCAGAGTCTGTAAGGGTTTTGGTGTTGTTCATAAAGCTGGTTGCTATTGTTACAGAGTTTGGAGGTTTTGAAATGCTTTGGTTTGACAGAGCAGCTTCAGTAATGTGCTCTTGTCCGCTACTGCTGCTAATACTGTGAGCACTGTTACAATCTACAGTGCTGCCTACCTCTAAACACAATCTCCTCTCTCCTTCCTCACTACTTTCTCCGTCCTTCCTTATTTCTTCCACCTTGCCTCTTTGAGTGCCCTCTCTTCCCAGGGTTGAAGGGTCTTTGGCAGGGCTTGGTACTGAGGTAGCAGGGGAGGTTCTGGGTGGAGAGGGCAGGAGAGAAAGTCCTGGCTTAGAGGTCAGAGGCTCTGTGTTCTCTTTCCGTCTTGCTGTGTCCTCCGTGCTGTTCACAGAGTTTGAAGATGCCAGGTTAAGTGGTACCACAGACTCACAATTCCTTTTTGGTTTTAGGAAACAGAGGAGTGGGAGGTTGCCTGGGCCGGCAGGCTGTAAGATGGCAGAGGCGTGCTTAAACAAGAGCAGATGTTGTTCTTCATCACTGAAGGTGATGTTGTGTTGTACAGAAGCATGAGCCCTAAATGAGTGTGAACGGCCAAAAGACAGCCGACACAAAAAGCACATCAGGATGGGTTTGGGTGGACCAGACCACATCACCCCTGTCTCTGATGATCCAGCCACGTCAGGAGCACTATCTTTGGATTGGCGGGTCATCAGAGCTAGACTATCACTGTCACCAAGGTTATGTAATTGGAAGACACGAAAAATCTGTGGAGTAGGGCTTTGAGACAAAGAAATGTAACAGGTTCTTATAATGGAGGTAGGGGCACCTAATGAGGAGGAGGGTGCACCACTTGTAAGTTTACTCTCCATCACATAGGCGGACCCATCAGGCTGGTACAATATCTCTCCAATAGGCCTCTCCACATCCTCACCTTCTTCCTCTTCATCAGCCGTCTCCCTCTCCACTGCATCTTTTAACACTTCTCCGGTTGAACATTCATTGACCTGTTTTTTCCTTAATTTTTCTTCATACCTCCCTACAAATCCCTCCACCTCAGCCACCTCTGCTTGTCCACCCTGCTTGGACGGCGTTGCTGTGCTCCGATGAATGGCTTGATCTCTGGCCAGTAGGAGTGCACTGGGTGCCAGTGATCTGCAGAGCCCAGGAGGCTGTTGTGTGTGGGGGCCAGCGGCTCCATTGTTGGAGACAGAGTCACAACACTCCATCCTCTGAGCTACTGAGCACATTCATCCCACCCTGGCCTAGAAAAAGAGAGAAAGAAAAGGGGTGACATTTTAAATCCAAACCACTTGAACTTAAACTTTAAACGTTTCTAAATAGCTTTGCACCATACACCATTTTAAAATTAAGCAACCTAACGAACTTATGTGCTGCTATTCATAGAGAAACAACGGTGAAGCATGGCAGAAAGAGGTCTAGACTGTGATCAATAGCTCTTTGCCAAGCTGTATCACTGAGAGCTGAATATTACATGAGAGACAATTCCAGGAATCACCAAGATCTGCTCAATTAAATGTCTCTGTCTGTCTCGGCCTCCCCCATCCCCCTCCATCTGCATTATATTTCCCTTTAGGCAACTGAGCAGAACATAGGGCCGTGTCTACGGGGGATTGCCCCGTGACAGAGCCTCCGGAATAAGTTCCCTATTGACTCTAGTCCCAGGTTTCTCCAGAGACTCAGCCCCCACAGGCCTTGATCAGTAAAGCAGCTGAAGTGAATTAAATTAAATTATATTAAAGCAGCCTTTCACAACAGGGTTCACCTTATATTAGCTGTCTATAATAATTGCAATTTGCATTAATGCCAAGTAGAAGCAGGTTAACATCTGGATAGGCGTTTTTATTGTACCTACAGTACACATTTTACAAATGCAAATAAATGATGTTGCCACTTAAGCTTGCCTTGTGGTTACACCGTGGGCTATAGTTAAATAATTAAAATGTACTTACAGTTATTACAAGATTTATCTACAGTTAAGCCACACAAATAGTCAAAAAACAATATGTATATGCGGAGAAAGAGTCTAAAGGGAGTATATGGTGTGTGGATTGCAGTTGGGGGGCTAATTGCTCTGTTTCTAGGTTGAAGAGTGCAGATTCTTGAACTCAGATTCAAGCTGTTATATTGAGCTCTCTCTGATCCTCTCTACTGGAGGGGGCTAAAGTGCTAATGGGAAAATCAATAGCATGAATGCTAAGCATCTTACTGGAAGCAAGAGCAGGATGCTAGCACACAAGGCTAAAGGATGTGTTCACTGATTTAAGCTCAAACCTGACCGAAAACAACAGGCTTAAATGGTCAAATGCAACGTTTCAGCAATGATGAACAGCTCTTCTACGTTGGAGTCCACTTATTTATATGAACACAAATGCTTATGGAGCGCCGGAGATACATATTCATAAACAGACCGCCATGCTGACACAAACTAGACTTCCTGTACAGATCGATGAATATCCAGTCTTATTTGCTCCGTGTGTGCATGTGTGTGTGGTGTAATTAGTGAAGTATATCATTAGCTGCTAGGTTAATTACCCATCTCTCTGGGATACCTGATAGGGGGCACACAGCTGGAATCAAGACACATCTTAAACCAATTACTCTATGCAAGTGTGTGTGTGGATTAAGACCAAGATGTCGAATGAGAATTACACAAAATAGCTAATATTAACTCTTATAGTAATGCTGGCAACAATAGAGCTGCACGATTCTAGCAAAAATGAGAATCACAATTTTTTTTTTTCCTAAAAATCAAGATTTTCACGATTTTGTAGATGTATAGATGTAAAATTAATGTTCATTTGAGTAGGTTATTATTATTGTTATTTCTAAAACATAAGGTAAATAATAATAATGATAATAATAATAATATCAGGCCTCCTATATGTAGGTCTACTGTTGGTTAAAATGCTAAATTTTGTAGACTTGGAATGGTGGACTTGAACAGACTTTAAATTTATCCTGGTCATTAATGCCAATAAAGTGACGACATCAGAATACAACTATTCATAATTCTGAAATTGAATTATTAGGTTTGAGATATTTGCTTCTCAATTGTCTTTGACAACATTATTAGACCATTTTTTCAATGGTAAAATGAGACATTTATCACTATCAGATTCCCTCTTGCATTATAATGAACATTATATAGGCTAGAGTAGTTATACTGACCCCATAAACATTTGTTTTCATGCACAACACTTTGTGTTCTTTATAAAAAAAAAAACCTATCAAATGCTTGTCGTAATCGTAACTCAGTGCGATATGAACATGTAAACGTGTGCGGTTTTGGTTTCACTTTCACTGCCGATGTCATGTGTGCTCATGTCATGGCTGCCGTCACTCTGAGAAAAAAAAAACATAGATGCAAATCATACTGTCCGCACAGCTTCCAAACGGTCACTCTGTTTCACAAACTGAACGTTATTTACAACCTTATTACCTGCTATTCAGAGCCTATGCAGCTTCTGTTCACTAATGTAGACATCATTTGCGTGTGCACGTTCTCTCTGTATTAAACAAGCAGTGCGTCAGCTCACGTATGATTTCGCGGCCGTGAATACATCACTACGTTAAGATAGAGAAGACATTTTTAGGTAAAATATACCTTGTAAATACATTATGTGACACTTTTATCACTACTTGGATGTTATCATGTTGCTGAGCAATGTATATAAAACAATGTAAAGTAGGGCTACAACTAACGATTATTTTAATAATCGATTAATCTGTCCATTATTTTTTCGGTTAATTGATGAATCGAATAAAAAAGCACAAATTTCCAACTGTTTATTCAAAAAAGCTCATCCCTGAGCTGTTATAATAATAATATTAATAATAATAATAATAATATTAATAATAATAATAAAATGTTTAAAAACTAAGAATTTTTGTCCTGTTTTCAATCCAAATGTCTAAATATTTTTAAATCAAGATACATACTAGACACATGAAATAGCATAAGAAATAATGTCTTGTTTTCTGAAAAAAAAAACACCTCAAAATTAAGTAATTGCTTAAAACAAGTTTAATTATTTGCAAATTGGCCAAGAAAAATTATCTTAATGAGATACAATCTCGAATAGATGTTTTACCAGTTCACATAAACGTGCAAGTGATCGTGATCTATAACGTGAGATGCCATCGCCATGTTTACTTGCGGCCGCACGTTTGCCTCATTCATAAAAAGCAGAACATGCAGAAACTCAACACGTAAATTCACCAGTTACTCTGTGAAATTAGAAAAGATTAGATTCAACTTTATAGTTACTTTAACTATGTGTATGTGTATCTGATATGAATAAAACACATCAGCAAATTAAATTTGAATGGATTGTTAGAAGTCCTTGTGTTTTACAAACTCTTAGAAATGTTTTGTTTTACTAGTACTTGTGTGTATATTCATGTCTAAAACATAAATTAAGCATTATGCGGTTAAAATGCTGCATAATTGTGATAATATGACACGTCTTTCTCAGCTGGGTTAAGTTGGCTTTGTTTTCGAAAAAAAATAAAAAATAAGCACTTTTCCGACGGTCCCTTATTGAGAGCTCTGCTCAGCGCGAGCTCTCTCCGGCTCAGCGGCAGAAATCACATCATCACCAGGGACTTTACGGTCCTCACTTCAGAACGGAACAAAAGTAGAATTCTGTGGGGTTTTACCCTGTTGTTGAACTCTCTTTCTGCTCATCCCTGTCTATGAGGTGCCAAACTCTGTAACAGTGCGCAAGAGAGACCGTGTTCACTCCGCTCCGCGCTGAATTAAAGTGTTTTTTAATAATCAAACGTCTCCGTGTTGTTGCCGACGCTTTTAGTAATTCAATTTTTATCGATTTAATCGATTCGTTGTTACAGCCCTAATGTAAAGACTTGTACAACCCCCTTTATGCTTTTCCCGAACTTGAAAATCTAATTGGCTGAATTGTAGAAATGCTGGATTTTGATCATGTGAGGGGTCGAATCGAGATTTCGATCTTATTCAGATTAATCGTGCAGCCCTACAACATATTATAAAAATCACTAAATAAATAAAAACCATATATACACAAGGAAAAACATTTACTTTTATTGAAAACTGACATTATACGTAAATTTTTCAACATCTCATTAATTATTTTCTAACATAAAAACTGACCAATGTGTTGTAAACAATTCCTGTTACATAAATCTCCAAATGATATCTTTAGCTTTAAGTTTAATCTACTTAGACTGACTCTTAACATTTTCTGGCCACTCAAAGAAAGTGCTTAACCTGGCAAAACAAGGTGATACTATGTGGAAAGCCCCACTGTTTTGTTGAAAGGAGTGATTTCACATTCACATCACAGATTGCTGATTCAGGGACTCGGCTTCTTGTTTTAACACTAATCTAACATCGGCTTGGTATCAAACATATTATTGCACAGATATGACTCTCAACAACATGACACAAACTTCAGAGTAGCCGAGTTATCCTTAAAAACACCCGTGCAGATCAAACGTTTGCCTGATTTTTCTCTTTTTAAGCTCTTGCTACATGCATGAATGCACGAGCGCACAAAAATGAAAACTGTAGCGAGGGCTGAACAGAATAACGACAGTATCAAACCAATGTTAAACCTGCTAACCCCTCAGCCTCTCCCATTCCCTCTTCACAGGCACGCAAACACATACACATTTTCTCCCACTGTATTTAGACAGCTGTCCTCTCTGCTGTGTGCTTGTCTTTGATCTTTGATTTAATGCCCCATTTCCATTAGAGACACTAGTCCATTCAGGAGCCAAACTTCAAAAGACGGAGCAAAAGAAAGAGTGGACGAAAGAGAGCGCTGGGAGGAAATGCATGACTTATATCATTTAGAAAAGCGAGGTTTGCTTTGGTTTAGTCTGTTAGAGCAAAATACATTCGCAGGAAGTAAAATGCTGATGAGCTTCCTGTATGACATGCAAAAAGGAAGTGACAGAGCTAAAATGTAAGGGTCAAAGGTCAAAAGGTAAAGCTGATGTTGTGACAGGGCTATGGTAGTGTTGTGACAGCTGCCTCTTTGAAATTAGCTTTATATCACACACACATGCACACACACAGATTTATCCGTTTCCAGCAGGCAGGAAAATATGTTTCACAAATGCACAGTGATTAGGGCGGCACAATATATTGGAAAATTATCGCTATTGTGATAATAGTATATGTAATATCCATATGGCAGAGAAGCTTTGTTTTGGTCTGCTTTGATTTTCAGTCATTCGTGGTGTTTTAAAGTGCAAATGTTTGCACCGTGACAATTCAATTCAATTCAATTCAGCTTTATTTGTATAGCGCTTTTACAATGTAGATTGTGTCAAAGCAGCTTCACATAAATGGTCATAGTAACTGGAACAGTGTGGTTCAGTAACTGGAACAGTGTGGTTCAGGTTTTAGTGTTTAAGTTCAGTTCAGTTCAGTTTAGCTCAGTTCAGTGTGATTTAATCATTACTGAGAGTTCAAACACTGAAGAGCAAATTCATCGATGCGTAGCTCTACCAATCCTGAACCATGCGAGGCAGTGGCGACAGCGGACAGGGAAATAAAACTTCACCTGATGGGACTGAAGAAAAAAAACCTTGAGAGAACCAGACTCAGTTGGGCACGACCATTTTAATTTCTCCGCTGGCCAAAAGTCATTGTTTTGTAGATTTAATTAGCTTAAAAAAATATCTATTATCTGTTTATTTTAGCCTGATTGTGAAATAATATATATAATATGCTAATAAATGCTAATAAAATAGCATTTTGCAAGTTTGTTAGATCGTAGGAAATATCGTTATTATATTTATTATATATCATAAAATTACCGGTATTGTGATAAAAGCATATGCAATTACAGTTTAAATGACATTTATTTTAAGCATTGGTTGTTGACCATTTGACCAATCAGATGGGGATTTATAACCTCCAAAAAATATGCTAATTAATAAATAATATGTTAATAATAAGGATAATAGTAATAATAATATTATTATAAATAAATATATTATTAATAAATAAATAAATATATTAATAATAATAATGATGATAATAATAATAATAATCATCATCATCATCATCATAACAATATGCTAATAAATAAATAATATGTTAATAATAATGATACTAGTAATAATAATATTAATAATATGATAATAAATAAATATGTTAATAATAATAATAATAATAATAATGATAATGATAATAATAATAATAATAATAATAATCATCATCATAATATGCTAATAAAGAATATGTTGAAAATAATCATAATAAAGATAATAATAATAATAATAATAATAATAATATGCTAATAAATAAATAATATGTTAATAATAATAATAATAATGATAATAATAATAATAATAATAATAATCATCATCATCATCTTCATCATAATATGCTAATAAAGAATATGTTGAAAATAATCATAATAAAGATAATAATAATAATAATAATATGCTAATAAATAAATAATATGTTAATAATAATAATAATAATAATGATAATAATAATGATAATAATAATAAGCCAATAAACAAAGAATATGTTAATAATGATAATAGCATGAATAATTTCCTAATAAATGCTAACAAAATAGAATTTTGCAAGTTAGTGAATATCTATTACCAGTTTAATTTTGCATGATCGAGAGATAAATAATATGCTAATAAAATAGCCTTTTGCAAGTTCCTTCGATTGTAAGAAATACCATTCTTGCAACTAGGGATGCATGATATACTGCGAAATCACAAGTATTGCAATAACAGTATAAGCAATTACATTTTAAATTACATTTATTGTATGCATTGGTTGTTTATCTAAATATGACTAATCAGGTGGGGCTTTGCAACCCTCAAATAGTATGCTAACAAATAAAATTTTAATAATAATAATAGCATAAATAATATGCTAATAAAGGCTAATAAAATAGCATTTTGCAAGTTAGAGGATATCTATTATCTGTTTATTTTAGTATTCTTGTAAGATAAATAAATAATATGCTAATAAAATAGCATTTTGCATGTTGGCTAGGTCATAAGAAATGTTGTTAACACAATTAGGGTTGCACGATATATTGCAAAATTACCAGTATTGTGATAATAGTGTATGCAATTACATTTTAAATGACATTTATTTAATGCATTGGTTGTTTGTTTAAATTTGATGATTCAGATGGGGCTTTTATAAACTCCAAATAATATGCTAAAAAATAAACAATGTTAAAAATCATAATAGCATAAATAACATGCTAATAAATGCTAATAAAATAGCATTTTGTAGATTGGTAAATATCTATTGCATGTTTATTTTAGCATTATTGTATGATAAATAAACATTTTAAATAACATTTGTTTTATGCATTGGTTGTTTATCTACATTTGACCAATCAAATGGGGCCTTACAATCTCAATAGCCACCTCCCCAGTATAGTTGCTGTTCTGCTATTGGATATAGCAGTCCAAACCAAGAGCTGAAAATAAATACTAACAGAAATGAAGGAACAACAGCCAATCAGAGTCAAAATATCTGCTTAGGTTTACCCTCATTCATAGTGTTTTAAAGACTAAATGTTTGCACCTTGACACAGTTTTTTTTGTGTCTGAATTAGAATTTATTAGATCTGCTTATTTTAATATAATCAGATAAACAAATGATTTAAAACATAGCTAATAAAAAATAGCATTTTAATTTACAGTTAGTGCTTCATGATACTGGGAAAATATGCAATACTCAACAACAATATTGCATATTTTACAGTGATGCATTCCGTCAGCGTGCTTACAGTAAGTCACACATGCTTCAGTTTCTAGTGCGAAAGTCTGAGTGTGATGTAAACGTATTGATCTAAACTGCAGCAAGATCCGGCGGGATTATGAAATCAATGCAACACTGAAAGAGTTCTTATTCATTTGACTTGATCTTATGCCTCTGACAAGGCATGGGAAACGCTTGCACACACTGCTCTGCCACAGTCGAACTGCAGCACTTGTTACACACATACAGCACTGAAGCATTTATCTGTAAGGACTATTCATGTAAACATTCTGCATTCATTACCGAAGTATGTGTGAAATGAGAACCATAAGAAAGCATTTGTGCAAGATTAACACCTTTTAGCAGCTAGATCATAATCCAAAATCTATAACCACACATGCAAAACAAAACAATGAAATTGATTAACTGGAAAAGCAGGGGTACTGCTAGGTTGTTTTGAATTATTGGTATTATTAAATGATTTATTCAACCTCACAAAACTATATATATATATATTCTGTTGAAAAAGGGGTAAATGAGGCGACATGGTGGCTTAGTGGTTAGCACTTTCGCCTCACAGCAAGAAGGTTGCTGGTTCAAGTCACTGCTGGACCAGTTAGCGTTTCTGTGTGAAGTTTGCATGTTCTCCAAGTGTTCGCATGGGTTTCGTCCAGGTGCTTCAGTTTCCCCCCACAGTCTAAAGATGTTATGTAGGTGAATTGAATAAACTAAATTGGCCTTAGTGTATGTGTGTGAATGAGTGTGTATGGGTGTATCCCAGTACTGGGTTACAGCTGGAAGGGTATCCGCTGTGTAAAACATGCTGTATAAGTTGGTGGTTCATTCCGCTGGGGTGACCCTGATGAATAGAAAGACTAAGCCAAAAAAAAAATGAATGAATGAAAGAAAGAAAGAAAGAAAGAAAGAAAGAAAGAAAGAAAGAAAGAAAGAATGAATGAATGAATGAATGAATGAATGAATGAATGAATGAATGAATGAATGAATGAATGAATGAATGAATGAATGAATGAATGGGTAGTTCACTTATAACATTAGTTTATCTATTAGGAATCGAATGGATTGTTAAAAGACGGCTGAATTGTATGTTTGCTAAGACAGAAACTAATTTATTAGGCTTTCCTTTAAGTAAATGGGGCATACTTTGTATGTTCACATCTATACTGTACAATATATAAAAACTATAAAAAATAAATAAATAAAATATTATTAATTGATTACTTAATCTTTTATGTGACGTGTGACATAAGTGTAATTTATTATATATGTTTTTAAAAATTGAGATGTATGCAAGATTTATATCTGAAAATTGAATAAATAAGCTTCCTTTGTTGTATACTTTGTTACTTTGTTTTATATATATATATACACACACACACACACACACACACACACACACATACACACATACAGTTTAAGCCAGAATTACAGTTTAAGCCCACCTGTTTATTTTGTCACCCAATTTCTGTTTAACAGGGAGAAGATTTTTTCAACACATTTCTAAGCATAAAAGTTTTAATAAGTCATTTCTAAAAATGTATTTATTTTATCTTGCCATGATGACAGTAAATAATATTTGACTAGATGTTTTTCAAGACACTTCTTTACAGCTTAAAGAGACATTTAAAGGCTTAACTAGGTTAATTAGATTAACTAGGCAGGTTAGGGTAATTAGGCAAGTTATTGTATAACGATGGTTTGTTCTGTAGACAATCGAAAAAAATGTGCTTAAAGGGGCTAATAATATTCACTTTGAATGTTTTTTATTATTATTAAAAACTGATTTTATTCTAGCTGAAATAAAACAAATAAGACTTTCTCCAGAAGAAAAAATATCTTCAGACATACTGTGAAAAATTCCTTGCTCTGTATATATATATATATATATATATATATATATATATATACACACACACACACACACATATATATATATATATATATATATATATACACACACACATATATATATGATAGATAGATAGACAGACAGACAGACAGACAGACAGACAGACAGACAGACAGACAGAAGTACTTCCAATTTAAAATGAATATTTAATATTATTATTCTATTATGCACTTCTCAGTGAATATAGACAATAATGTTTGGTGCATTTAAACAAAACATTGGTAAACATTTTTAACATGTTTACTGTCACAATCACCAGTGATCTAATCCTGGCAGATCACTGGTAAACACAGATCACTTAAGGACTACAAATCTGGCATTAGATGGACTACAGATCCAGTCATGCACTGCTCACAAGCACCTGTTCCGGATTCTGTTGATTTCACACACTCACGACTGAGAGCCGCTCATGAACTGATTACATAGACTTTAGAAACCGCACACACTTCAGTGCTGAGTCTTGTAAACTGTACTGTGAACATTATTTTGCCTTGTCTTGCTGTGTTTGACCCTTGCTTTGTTTTATTGTTTATTCCTGTCCGCTGCCTGCCTTTGACCATCCGCCTGTTTATGACCATGACTCTGGATTTGTTTGCATACACACAGCAAAACCATCAGAGTAAAAATTTCACAGTTCAGAGATTATTTGGTGCCTATTACCAAACAGATTGGTAACAAGTAAGCTGCTGTTTGCAGAGTTGCTTAAAGATCCTGGCGCTAAGATTTTAAGAGATTGAATGTCTTATATTTCAGCTGATTTCAAGGTTGTGACTGAAGTCAGTTATAGTTTTGTGTTTCTATATATTATGATCAATCTAAACTATCTAAAGGATTTGCGTGACCATTCTTGAAATAAAACCTGCATTTGGATTCGCACTCCGTTGTCAGCATCCATCACATGGCATTCATTCATTTTCTTTTCGGCTTAGTCCCTTAATTAATATGGGGTCGCCACAGCGGAATGAACCGCCAACTTATCCAGCATAGGCTTTATGCAGAGGAGCCGCAACCCATCACTGGGAAAATCACATGACATATACCCCTTAAAATAGGAACTAGGTCATCTAACATCTTTAGCAATAAAAATATTATATATTTGAATTCAAATTATTGGAAAACAAATGACAAACTTTCAACTAAATTATAATTTTTTTCTCTTTATTTTTCCTGCTTAATAAAATTGTATTTATATTTCCCCCCAACATATTAATTTGAGTGTGTACTGATTTTTGGCTTGTGAGGGGTGAACTATATATGCTATATATACAGTGCTCAGCATTAGGCATGGGCCTATGATAACCTAAGGTAAGAATATCACGTTTTTTTGGTGTTGTGATTACTGCTCTAAAATAAGTTGTTTTTAATTGTCTGGGTAGACAACAACTAATTGTCCCTCCTTTGAACACAATATATTTTACGTTGAGAAACATTTAAAGTATTTTGGGACAGTAAACATGTCAGTCTAAATAATTCAAATGAAGCATTGACTTCTGCTGTCTTTATTTGTTTCAAAAACACTGATTTCTTTACAATATAAAACAGTATCTTTGGACATCTTTTCTGCTGGTGATACTGTTGTCCTAAAAAAACAAAAACAAAAAAAATCTTACAAACACAGTAGAAACAGTATAGCGGAAAAACTGGGTGGTTTTAACACCTTGACTTTTCCAAACCGCGGTATACCTTGAAAACGGTTATCGTCCCATGCCTACTCAGCATATACAATACACCCGCCACAAATCTCTCATTTAGATTAATATCTTGTATAGGACACTTTAAATTATTATATTTGTGCATATACATTATATTAGTCAGTACTGAAGCAAATTTGGAGCTTATCAGACAAAACAACTTAGAATAATGCTTCAAAAATTAGTAGGCCAAATTTATATGTTAGAGAAAATATTCAATTAAATTTAAAAAGAGGAAAAATCAAGAGAAACAAAAAATACCTACAATTTAGTTGAAATATTGTATATGAAATATAAATATTTTGCATGAATTTAGATGTATTATCTTTCCATTTCTAAAGATGTTCTGTGACTAAAATATTATTTAAATAAATATATCTGTTTAATAAATCTGTTTCATTTAAATGCACCAAAATATAATTCACTGAGAAATGAATGTAAAAATGGGGTGTATTAAATAAAATGACTACAGAAAACACAATACAACAGTAACAACACTCATGTTTTTACCGTTTAAGAATGTGTGTAAAGGCACCAAAATTGTCATGCAGAGCTGTTTTCCTCGTCTCTTTCATAAAATGCCATCCTTCTTCCACAAATGCAAGAAAAATGCTAATCAAACACCGACCCCTACAGAAACACATTTCACCATATTTCAAAACACTCGGCGAAATCACTGCTGCTCACTACAGGCGCTGTCCGTCTCCATTCCCACTCCGTTTCCAAGCCAAGGTGTTCAACAATCCCACTGACCTTTGCATGACTGCGGTTTATGCACCTTTTATAAACTACAGCTTCATTCTATATATTCAACGGCCACGGCAAACATCACACACACACCTCACAATCTGCCCGGGCTACAGCAGCCGGTGTAATATAGTTCAATATTTGCAGTGAATTCTGGTGAGAGTTGACAGTATTGCGGAGGTGAGGCAGAATCACAGATCACGCTCGTTCTGCGTGCACACACACACACACACACACACACACACACACACAGTCTGTTTAAGGCGTGGATGGAGAGCAGAATTTGAACTGACAGGCTGGGCCCCCATGCATTGTTCTCTGGCTGAGTGTGTGTGTGTGTGTGTGTGTCCATGTGTGTGTGTCCATGTGTGTGTGTTCAAGAGGCCTTAGTGACTGATCTGCCGATGTGCCTCACTTCTCCACAACCCCAGCTATTATTATGATAAACAGAAAAAGTCAAACCCTGAAGGCAGTGTGTGCACACAGACTCACAAACCAACGCACACAATTCATTATTCAGACGTTGCAACACCTTATTTACAAACACAATTGCGTCTACACAACCTTTACTTTAATACGGTTACAAATAAACACAGACACACCATGAATGAGTGTATTTTTCTCATTCTTTCATTGCACATCAGTAACAAAAATCAATTTTAATTATGCAATTAATTAATATCGTATTATTATGCAATTAATTATATCAACAACATCTACATTTACTATAATTTCGCCTTGCCTTGCAATGTTTGAGACTACATTAATACTAAAATAAACCAAAATGCCAACATACACACCCAAAAATCAGCTATTTGTGAATTTCTCTAATATTTTCTTTGCATATGAATGATAAAAGGCAACATTAATTACACTACACAACATCCTTACCAAGTCCTAAAGGCTTGGAGAATATGCTAACCCTAAATTTAAAACAAACAGACCCACATACATGCTATAAACTGAGCTAGTTGTCTAATAATGCATTTATAACGCTACTTACAAATCAAACAACATCTGCACAGTTCTGTCCTGTGAGGTTTTGGGACTATATAATAAAATAACACATGCAATAAACAAAATGGCCTACATACACATACAATCCCTACACAACACAACGTTTTCCACATCTATTTAAAGCGCATGCACAAATTTATGTTATTGCACCGAAAGAAATGGATGTCTCCACGAAACCCTGTGGCGAACAATTCCCCTCAGACTCTCTCATTGGCTCAGCACTATCTGTTTGACACCGCTAGCCCGCAGAGTCCACTTTTCTCTTCTCTCGCTGTGCCCTTTCATCCCATCTTCTTCCTTTCACCCTGTTCTCTAACTCCGTGAACTCTGACCTGTGAGCCAATCCTCTTTCACCCCACACCATCGTCTCCTGTGTGCTCATGTGTGTGTGTGTGTGTGTGTGTGTGTGTGTGTGTGTGTGTGTGGAGTCGCAGAAGAAAGAGTGTTTGCTTCATTTGTATCTGCTGCTCAAGTACACAGTGTTTATTTTTTGCAGATCTGGGTACTTCAGTGTAATAATTACTATATTAAGGGTCAAACGTTGACTTTATATCTAGAACTGTGGAGTTGTATGCATTTTATTTGGAGACTTAAATATTTTACCAGTAAATTAGCTAAATTAATAGCTGAAATTGTACTTTTTTTGATCAAGTATAAAATCAGTCCTTTCTTTTGTGAGGCCAGCTGGTCAAAAACAAACTATTGAGTGGAAAACTATTGTACAAAGTATAAAAAAAGAAACTATTTGTCACAGCGTGACAGATTCACAAAAGGACCGAAAAACAATACCCAAACACACGGTCAGTCGGTCACACACAAGCACATCTACACACATACATACACGCACACACTCAAATAACACCTTTATCCATCAAAAGATGGACGTGGCATTGTATTATATAGATAATAGCAATTAAAATGACTACATATTGAGCAATATGGAAGTATTTAAAAAGAATTTATCAACACATTTGTGATTTATCAACAATTTCAGTTTGTAAATACTCAATTAATACACGTTATTAAATAAAAGTGTAATATGATTGCATTTTAGAAGGCGATTAAACATTTATAGTCACTTCTAGGTAACAGCACACCCACGCTCATACACACACACACACACACACACACACACACACACAGACACACAGGAATAAGTCCAAGCTTGACCAAGCATGCTCAGGACATCAGGGCCACCCTAATTCTTCTTCTTATGCCATCCACGCTTCACTTAAGAAGCAAACGCAGAAGTTACACACAGAAGAAAGCTTAGCTTTATAAATAAACTAAGCTAATGCGCGCGCACGCGTGCCGCGACGCGGAGGACGCGCTGAGGATTTGGATACTTTAAATCGTTTGTACGGACGGATCTGCGAGTACAAACAGATGCATTCGCTGAAAATGAGCCTGATGCACTAGTGTTGACATGAACAACAGCAACATGAGCACTCGTCAAAGCAAAAGCACGCGCACAAAGGACGTTTCTTTACGCTTTTCTCTCTTTTCCTTACGCAACTATCGAGAGGGCGACAACTCTTGGGGAAAAAAACAGGTAGGAGAACTGAAGAGCTTTTCTAACTTCAACCCGAACTCGAGAAAGACACCAAAGAAAGTGAATAGGAAGCGGTACACATTCGCGAATGTGTCATAAACATGTCACGACAGGATTTACTAATAAGAAACACAACAAAAACAAGCGACGACTGCCACATAAGCACGCGCTATGTACTTCACACTGTTTACACCTACGTAAATACGCCGCGTACTTAAATCCTGAGGAGACAATGAGCTTTAGAGAAGAACAGTCATCGGAGACAAACTTACATTTGGACGCGTCGCTTTGTATTCCAGTAAACACGTTTATAGATCCCATTCGCGCAGATGCATGCGTTCACACATCATGCCGCTGAAGTTAAACGAGGTATTTCAGTGTTTCTTAAAGCATTTAAAAGGGTTTGTTTTTTGGTTGTACTGCAGACGACAGACGCGCCCTGGCTTCGGTTCGAGGAAGGAGGAGAGAGTGAAAAAAAATCAGTCCGGTCTTTATTCCTGCTAATTACTTTCGTGCAAAAAAATGGCTGGAATTAACACACTGCGCATGTGCTGATTACACAGTCACGAGGGGAAGAGATAATTAGCTCCTCCTGGATCAATAAGATTCCAGGATGGGAGAGAGAGAGAGGAGGGAGATTCAGGGAGGAGAGAAGGGGGGGAAGTGATGGAATTAGACTATAGGACTATTTTACATTTGCACATAAACAACAAACAATAAACAGGAGGGGGGAAAAATAACAAAGTTGGCATGAAATTAGAAGGCAGTTGATTGTGTGTATGTATATGTGTGTGTATCATATTTATGGAAATATTCAATAGATACCCCCCATGTTAAGTACGCACCAATGAATTAGGATCGCATTGTTTTGTTATACTCGTGTAATAACGCATGCTCTAAAAATCTGATTTACAAACAATGTCAATCAATAGAGCCCGATGAAAAGTTTGAAACGCTGTTTAATAAGTGCATTTACTCTTAAAATACATCTATTTATTGCTTGAATATTGAATAATGTTGCAGCTGGTTGCGATATTCAAAATAGTAAATAACATGAAATATTTGAGCATCACAACCGAGCGGTTTAGGCTATTCCACCACTTCTAGCTGTTAGGAGAAAGATATATAAATTGTTAATAAATATTACATAGATAAATAAACAGACCTACATTTATGAGATTTCATATTTTTATGATGAAACGGTATAATGAATAAATAGGCTATTGTTGACTTTACGTATCTCCATCAAACCGCTGCGTTGAAAAATACAAATATTACAAACATCTAATCCTGTTTTAAATTGTAGCTAATTCGAGATTTATTAAATTAAAACAACTATTACTATTATTATTATTATTATTATTATTATTATTATTATTATTACTAATAAAAATAACAATTCTAAAATTTAATGATGATGATGATGATGATGACAACAACATAAATTACTGACTACATTTTAAAAAGTAAATAACCAGCCAGGAGTTCAAATGCAACATAAAACACAAAATATTAAATTATACATGTATAAAAAAAAACTTCTTAAAGGCAGAGTTAAAGGAGAATAGCACACACACACACACACACACACACACAACGACATCTCTATAATAATCGCATCAATATTTTACCAGTAGCACATGGCATATGTTTCATCTGTGCACGAGCTGGAAGAAAATTGTTTCCATTAAAACTTCTACATGAAAGGAGCGAGTGCTGAAGTGTTTTTCACTCTACTTGTGCCTTTTGTCATGATAATTCTTTTGTGTTCTTCGTGAATGTGTGTGTGCAAATGTGTGTGTGTGTGTGTCCGTGCACGCGCGTGCTTGAATGGTTGTTGAGCTGTTATGGTCAACGTTTCCGTTTTGTCATAAAACCGAAGAATTGATCCAACCTCGATGCATGTGCACGAAAAATAGTGTGTGGGATTTTACGAAATGTGCAAAATCTTCTTAAAACTTGAGCAATCGAGTAAATACGAAAATGCATTTTGATATACATATATATTCACAAATTTTATTAAGATAATGAATATATTTATTAGCATTGTTTTTCATGAAGAGCCAAAAATGGATTTCACTTCGACGAATGCTAAGTTTGTTATGGTTATATAAATAGCCACAAATGCGTGAACATTGTATTTGCATGACAAAAAACATCTGTATGCAACATAAGCTGTGTGTTTGTGCATCACAAAATATCAGTGCAATTTATGCGTCTTAAAAACGAGAGATTATTTAAACGCGTGCGTCAACAGGGCTGCAGAATCATGGTCATTTTCAAGCCCATATATAATGACGTTTCTTTGAAAAGCCTTTATAGGAACAAAAGAGCAGAATTCATCAGTCACAGATGGACCAACAGCTGAATACAACTTCTGATTCATGCACCCATCTGCAGAAACACACTCACAGATTTTAGCTTTGTGCCCTCTTTTTGTTTATTCGTAATTTTTTAATCAATAATATGAAGATGCAAATTTAGCATGCATCCTGTAAAACAAATACGCATGCATCTTATTTAAATAAGCAAATGCATTTTGTAGATTTTACAAAAAGACCAAAAAGAAACGTTGTCTTTAGAACAATTAACTAAATGTTTTTTGCATTGTGTTCGCCGATACTAAATATAATTAAATGGTCGCCCTTTTGTACTTGTCATACAGTCCAAATGTAACTTTTTACTAGCACTTTATCTAAATCAAACGTGCTGGATGCACGGCCAGATGAGCGGTGTGTGAAGTAATGACAGAGGCAGGTGTTTCTGCAGCGCCTCCTTATGGCTGCTTTCATTTTTTAGGCGCATATATAAAACGTATAATCTCTTATTTGTATTTTTCATGCCTTTTATTTCAGGAGAACTTTAACTCTGAAATCTGGACTTTACTATAACTGCTATGTTAAGCTGCTTTGATCTATCAAGTGTACAATCTACACTGTAAAAAGCGCTAATAAACATGAATTGAATTTGTTTGTCTTTTAATAAAACAACACATTTAATGTCAATCACAAAACCAGTCTTGTGATCTAAAAGAGTTTAAAGCAAAGCCTGATTAATAAAAGTATTCAAATGAATCTTTTATAAATGCATAAATATCAAAGTAATGACATTAATGGTTTGTAAGCGACCAAAATTCAAACATAGTCTAAAAATAAACAACAAAACATATTAATGAATCATAATGAATCATATGAATAGAACAGTGCAATCAATCTATGCAATTCGCCTATTTTTACAGTGTTTTTTGACTTATGTCAAAAATGTAATATACAGACGATTTAACAATATACACAGATGATTTAGGCCAAATAAATGTGTCCTGCAAAATGGAAGCATTATTAAAATATTCATTCATTCATTTATTCATTCATTTTTCTTCGGCTTAGTCCATTCAACAGGGGTCACCACAAAGGAATGAACCGCCAACTTATTCAGCATATGTTTTACACAGCGGATGCCATTAAAAAAAAAAAAAAAAAAAAAAAATATATATATATATATATATATATATATATATATATATATATATATACATATACATATATATATATATATATATATATATATGTATATATATATATATATGTGTGTGTGTGTGTTAGAGATAGAATTCATTCATTCATTTTCTTTTTGGCTTAGTCACTTTATTAATCAGGGGTCGTAACAGCGGATTAAAACCAACAACTTATCCAGCAAAACCAGTGTTTATATATATATATATATATATATATATATATATATATATATATATGTATGTATGTGTGTGTGTGTGTGTGTGTGTGTTAGAGATATGTTAGAATGACAATGCAAACTGAAAGTAAACTCAAAAAATGCACATTTAGTCTTGATATTATATAGTCCTACTGTATATGCTGAAGTAAGCATCATTAAAATATGGCTTTTCACAGATTGTTAAATAATGAAATATTTTAATAAATATTAAAACAATGTGTTCATCCTATTTATTTTTATATTAATGTTAACAAAAAACATTATTAAAATATATACAAAAATATGTAGGAGATATTTTAGACAACGCAAATTGAAATAATGCACATTTAGCCTGTTTATCATTATATTTGTATAGTACTTTATATGCCGAAAGGAAGCATTATTAAAATAATGATTAGGTATCATTTCTTATTTTTCATAAAACAAAGCGTTTAATGTCAATCGCAAAACCAGCATTGTGATCTAAGAGAGTTTAAAACAAAGCCCGAATAATAACAGTATTAAAATGAGTCTTTTATAAATACAATAGTATATATTGGGCAAGTATATAGTAGTGACAAAAGTAATGACATTATTGGCTTGTTAAAGGCCAACATTCAAACATAGTCTAAAAATAAACAACAAACATGTAAATAAATCATAATTAATCATATGAACACAACAGTGTATGATCAATCTCTGGATTCTCCTATTGTAAGTGTTTTGTTGACTTTATTGATATTTTTTCATTCATTTTCCTTTTGCTTAGTCCCTTTATTTATCAAAGGTCGCCACACTAACTTATCCAGCATATGTTTTACACAGCAGATGCCATTATTAATATATATATATATATATATATATATATATATATATATATATATATATATATATATATATATATATATATAATATGTTATAGATATAATAGAATGACGTGGCAAATTTAATGCAAACTCAAATAATACATATTTAGTCTGTTTATCATTATATAGTCCTAATGCATATGCCGAAGGAAGCATTATTAAAATATTGCATATCACAGATTGCTATATTTTAATGCAAATTAAAACAATGTATGTTCAGCTTATTTATATTTATATAAATGTACATGCAAAAAAAGCATCATTAAAATATATACAAAATATGTTGGAATGACAATGCAAATTCAAATCATGGACATTTAGTCTTTTTATCAGTATATAGTCCTACTGTATATGCTGAAAGGGAGCATTATTAAAATATTGAATGCGTATCATCTCTTATTTTTCATAAAACAAAATGTTTAATGTCGATCGCAAAACCAGTGTTGTTATCTAAAAGAGTTTAAAACAAAGCCTGAATAATAAAAGTATTAAAATGAGTCTCTTGTAATTACATACATATCAAAGTAATGACATTAATGGCTTGTTAAAGACCAACATTTAAACATAGTCTAAAAATAAACAACAAACATATTAATGAATCATAATTAACCATATGAACACAACAGTGTATGAACAATCTCTGTGATTCTCATATTCTTACAGTGTTTTATTGATCCATAATGTTAAAAATGTACAATATACAGACGATATAACAATATATACAGATGATTTAAGCCAAACAAATGTGTAAGAGTAGAAGCATTATTAAAATATTTATTCATTCATTTTCCTTTGTCCCTTCATCAGGAGTCGCCACAGTGTAATGAACCACCAACTTATCCAGCATATGTTTTACACAGTGGATTCCATTATTAAAATATCTATCTATCTATCTATCTATCTATCTATCTATCTATCTATCTATCTATCTATCTATCTATCTATCTATCTATCTATCTATCTATCTATCTATCTATCTATCTATCTATCTATCTATCTATCTATCTATCTATCTATCTATCTATCTGTTAAATATGTAAGAGATATATTACAACGACAATGCAAATTTAATGCCAACTCAAATAATGCACATTTAGTCTGTTTATTATTATATTGATATAGTAATGTACAAGCGGAAGGCATTATTAAAATATTGCATAACACAGATTGTTAATAATGCAATATTTTAATGCATATTAAAACAATGGATTTTCAGCTTTACTATTATATAAATGTATTTACAAAAAAAAGCATTATTAAAATATATACAAAAAAAAGTGGCGGTTCATTCCACTGTAGTGACCCAAACAAAAAAAGAAAAAGAATGAATGAATGATGAAAAATATCTAAGAGATCTGTTAGAATCACATTGCAAATTAAATTTATGCTCATTTAGTCTGTTCATCACTATATTGATTTAGTCTTACTGTATATGCCAAAGAAGCATTATTAAGATATTACACAGATTGTTAATAATATTGCAATATTTGAATGAATATTAAAACAATGTATGTTCAACTTATTTATTATTATATAATGTACTTGCAAAAAAAAAAAACATTATTAAAATATATACAAAAATATGTAAGAAATCTGTTAGAATGACAATGCAAATTCAAATGCACAGATTGTCTGTTTATCATTATTTAGGCCTACTGTATATGCCAGAGGAAGCATTATTAAAATATTGCATATCACAGATTATGCAATATTTTAATGCATATTAAAACCATGTACTGCATATTCAGCTTATTTATTACTATATAAATGTACTTGCAAAATAAAGCATTATTAAAATATAACAAAAAATATGTAAGAGATATGCTAGAATGACAATGCAAATTCTAATAACGCACATTTAGTTTGTTTATTATTATATGGTCCTTCTGTATATGACAAGTGAAGCATTGTTTAAATATTACAAATCACAGATTGTTAAATAATGCAATATTGTAATGCATATTAAAACAATGTATATTCAGCTTATTTATTATAATATAAATGTACCTGCAAAAAAAATCATAATTTAAGTATATGTAATTATTATTTATCATTGATCTCCTAGACTTTGAGTTCAACATGCTGAGATCTGTCGTATAATAATCATCTTAGCGTAAATCTTTTATATGGAACAGGTAAATCAAAAATTCAGCTAAATTATTCATACCGGCTAGTCTGTGAGATGTGTAAATTTATATGGTTAAGCCAAAGGTGGTTTCCATAAACGTGGGTGGCTGCGGTAAGGCTTATTCTTGTTGAAAAAAAAAAAGTGTGTAATCTCACGACTCACTTTAGGTATATATATGTATACATATTTATTTATTTGCAAAACAATCCAGCATTTCTGGGAGGCATTTTTCAGCAACATGGAGAGAGACACTTTGCATAAACACATATTTCTCAGCTGGAGAAAAAGAGGAATTGGAATAATACACAGTCTGCTGGGAGATCCTATTTACGTGATACCTGTGTGGAGGATCTTCAGAAGAGGATAACAGAGCACGAGAGCCCTAAATCCAGTCGCTATTGATCCAGGGCAAAGTTTCAACAGCTGCTAAATCCTTCTGTGCATTTGAATCTTTTGCAAGGAAATTATTAGGATAATTCAAGTGGGAAACTGGGGATCTTTACCCCAGATTTGCCAGATTCTGTCATACAGAACGATGCCCTGGGAATCAGCGCAACATCGAGTGGTGCTTCTTTATTTTTATTCCTTTAACTGCCTGCTCTACCAAATGATTGACCATATTTTGACTGCTTTAAAATATGACTGTTGAAGAAATGTAAAGAATGTAAAGTTTTAAATAATGATTTACACACTCAGCATTGTTGGTTTACAAAAAAATAATCAAACAAACATATGCCCTCATTCTGTTGCACTACTACACTTAAAATTTTATAAGAATCTGAAATATTTCATGGCATACATGAAAAAGTAAAGATGATTTAGCACTAAAAATGTTTCATTTAGATTTTTTGATTTGATGTTTTTAAATAAATTGGTCTTATACTTCATATTTTTTCATAGTATATGTATTACTTACCATAAACCGACATATCTACCATTTGGTAGAGGCTGATATTTTAGAAATTATGGAATGTGTTAAAGAAAAAAAACGCATTGAGTGTGTTAACTAGCGACATCAAGAGTTAAGGAGTTAAGAAAAATTCTTGGTGGGACAACTTAAGGCATAAGGCAAGACACTGCTGGGAAAAACAGTCAGAGTCAAAGTGTGTGTTTCAGTGTAATGGAAATTAAACCTCAAGTGTTTCTTTTAGTGCACGTTATCAATTTGTGTTTGTATTTCAATTACTATACTTACAATTACAATATATTTTAAAGGCTGCCTTTTTTTCTCCTGCACTCGCCACAAATCTACATTCAGCATCTCTAACATACACCAGATGTAAAGGTTTTATGTATTTCAATATTCTGAAGGTTACAGAGAGATTTGTTCATACACAATTAGCCTATTTATTAATTTTATTAATATCTAATTGCAACAATTTATTATTGTTTTTTTTTACTGTTTGCAATACTTTCTGAATTATATAATTATGTAAGAATCTTTGACTCTAATATCTAAATAAATTCTGATTTTATCCAGTGTTTAGTTTTTTATGTGCCACAAATTAGTGCATATTTGAATAAACAATTGCTTATTTTTGGAAACCTCACTCAAAATAAAAAGTTGCAAGGTTTTTGCAACTTTCTAAAAATGAACTTGCCTTTATGAGTTCATTAAACTCATATTTTTAATATCATTCTGTTTACAGCTTATTTTCTATTTTAATGCATTGTTTTATCAATGTTATAACTCGTATAATAAAGCAGACCAATCCCAGATAGATAACACGTTTTTTGGGGGGGGACAACTTAATTGTTTTATGTTCAACTTCAATCCATTTAAATTTGTAAAAACTGACAAGTAACTTAATATCTTCATGTTGTGTCAACACAAATCGACTGTGGATTTTTTTACAGTGAACTGGAAAAAAAGGATTCAAAGATGATTCCTTGGATTTACTAATTTTTTTTAAGTTAAGCAGTTGTAAACAATTTATTTGGACTGAATTATATAAACAAATTCAGGTAAACTTTACAAAATTTAATTTGTTTGTTTAAATTCAACCCAAATAAATTGTTTGCAACAGTTTTGCAGATATAATTTTTTTCAGTGTGTAGACAGACAGATAGTTAGATAGATAGATAGATAGATAGATAGATAGATAGATAGATAGATAGATAGATAGATAGATAGATAGATAGATAGATAGATAGATAGATAGATAGATAGATAGATAGATAGATATTTTATTATTATTAGAATTTTCTGAATTATGGAAATATTTGACTCGTATCTATTAAAAAAGAAATGAAAATTAATTTTAGACCCGCTTTAATCTAGTGTTCAATGTTTTGTGCCATAAATTAGAGCAATTTTAAATAAACAATTGTTAATTTTTGAAAACCTCACTCAAAAAGGACATTTACTGTTTGTTCCACCAACTTTCACCAAAATGAGTTGAAACACAACAATTCTTGTTTTTTTAGGGGGACAACTTAATTGTTTTATGTCCACTTAAATTCGTAAAAAACTAATAAGCCAACTTAAATTCTTTATGTTGCACCAGCCCAAATCGATTGTGTGGAACCCAGCATTTTTTACAGTGCTGTAGTACAATTTCATTTAATATAAATGGGGTGATTATGGTGATAAATAGTGGGCTGCATGGTGTTTCAGTGGTTAGCACTGTCGCCTCACAACAAGAAGGTCTCTGGTTCGAGTCCCAGCTGGGTCAGTTGGCATTTCTGTGTGAGTTTATGGACCAAAAACATATGGTATAGGTGAATTCAATTGGCAGTAGCGTATGAGAGTTTGTATGTGAGAGTGTATGGGTGTTTCCCAGTACTGGGTTGCGGCTGGAAGGGCATCCCCCGTGTAAAATATATGCTGGATAAGTTGGTGGTTCATTCTGTTGTGGCAACCTTAGATGAATAAATGGACTAAGCCGAAGGAAATTGAACAAATAAATGAATGAATGAATCAATTAATCTTTGTGTATAGGAGATAAACATTATACACTTTGTACACCCCATTTTGAAAAAATGAATATTTTTATCCATTTCTAAGAGACATTAGATAATGTATTTTGGTGCATTTACACAAAACAGATTTATTAAACAGATACATTAATTAAAGTAATATTTTAGCCAACAAACAGATTTTGAAAACAGAAATTGAAAGATAATTTAATTAAATTCAAGCAAAATATTGCAAAGATAAACTACAACCTACACTATTTCAACAACATTTTTTATTGTTTTGCTTCTCTGGATTTTTCCTTTTTGATGCTGGTTAATCTAATGCACTGTATATGCACAAATATAATATTGTATTCCTATTACAAATATAAACTTAAAAGAGAGATTTGTGAGGGGTGTATAAATAAAATCATACATTTTTTGAACTGAAATCACCCTGCACTGACTGCGCTTCATTAATGGATGGATCAGCATGCATGAGCGCATGGATCTGGTGTGCTTGTGTCAATGTGTGTATGTGTGTGTGTTTATTTATGCGCGTGTGTGTGTGTGTTTTTGGCCCGCTGCCAGACCTCTATATGTCTGTGTGCCCCTCGGCAATGCTGGGGGTCACTGTTTTCATTGTGATACAAATGCCACCCTCATAGATTAATCTAATGTGGGTTAATTACCCCAACATGCTAAACACACACACACACACATACACACAGGGCGCTGGATGTTAATTCTTTACTTGGCTTTTTAGCAGCATTATTTATGTGCATTAGTCTATTTACATTTGATTTCACAATGCATATTTAATGAATGACAGAAACTGCATGTATATTTATAAAAATGTCTGACTGGATAAATTAGATAGATACAGTGAGTATGGAAAGTATTCAGACAACCTAAAATTTTTCACTTTTTGTTACATTGCAGCCATTTGCTAAAATCATTTAAGCTCATTTTTCCCCATTATTTGGGCCAGACGGAATCTGCGGACGCTTTTTGCTATTTCTGCAGAGAATTTTGGTAAAAATCTGCGGATTTCTGAGGAATTATTTTGAGAGTATCATAACTAAAACCTTAATATATTAAATAAAAAAATAATATATTTTTAACTTCTATTTAATGTTTAAAATGCACATCCTATTAGATTCACTTTATTTGGTAAATAAAGCAAGTTTGTCATATAATATATCTAGTAAAAGACAGAAAATAATACTGTACACACTGCATTGCACATAAATCAAATGAATATTTTTGCATTAGTCAATGATATTACTGAAATTAATTAAAAAACTGAATAAATATATATTTACACACATTTACTCAAGTAAATAAACAGAATTAACGATGGTCTTAAAATCTGCGGAATTCTGCACGCGCATATTCCAGGAGGGCCTACTCATTATTGTTCCCCATATTGACGGAAAAACACAAAATTATTGAAATTTTTAATAAACTTAATTAATAAATAAAATGTATTTATTAATAAAGCAAAACTGAAATATTAAATGGTTCTAAGTATTTAGACACTGTTCTGACACTCATATATTTTACTCATTATTATTTTTCCATTTTCTTCTGTTCCCCGTTGAGATGGTTCTGCACCTTTATTTGAGTCCAGCTGTGTTTGATTTTACTGACTAAAACTATACTGATTGATACTTACTAGAGCCCCTGTATATAAACATCAAGAGCTATTTTGGCAACTTGCTAAAAATGAACTTGCCTTTATTAAAATGTTATTTTTGAGTATCATTCTGTTTTCAGCTTATTTTCTTTTCTAATGCATTGTTTTATCAATGTTATAAAGCACATAGATACAATTAAAAAATGACATTTGCTGTTTGTTCAAAGTACTCATTTAAAATGAGCTGAAACAACACAATTTTTTAGGGTTTTTTAGGGGGACAACTTAATTGTTTTATGTTCAATCCACTTCAATTTGTAAAAACCGATCAGTAATTTAATATCTTTATGCTGTCTTAACACTGTGTGGAACCTAGCATTTTTGACAGACAGACAGGTAGACAGATCGACAGACAGATTTTCATTTATTATTTTATATATTCATAAGCATATAGGCCTTTTTCAATGAGGTCAAGGCCCATGAACATTTCCTGCTCGTAATCAAACTATTTCATAACTGTAACAAGAGACTATAACTTCATGTTAAAACAGCCATCATAACATTACTTATCAATATGTGGCTCTTTTTGGATTCTCGTAAGCCAATGGAATTAAAAACATAAAACAGGAAATACGTTGGGTCCAATGTTTTTGTTTACATTCCTCAAAATGCTCTAAAGGATTATACTTTCTACCCAAAATATCAATGCATTAACTAATTTATTTAACTAATTAATAAAATTATTGTTTTTTACTTTTTTATTAAAGATTAATTAGCTTTTATAAAAACTAAATTAATTTTTTCTCTGTATAAACCTTTTTCACTTGTATTTTTTGACATTTATTTTTTTTTCTTTCTTAATCTAGTCTTTTTTTTAAATCATATTACAATCTACAACATTTCCCGCTGGAAAGGCTTCCACAGTGTAAAACATATGCTAAATAAGTTGGCGGTTCATTCCGCTGTGGCGACCCCTGATGAATAAAGGGAGTAAGCCGAAGGAAAATTAATGAATGAATCTACGATGAATCTATGACCGTTTTCTTTTCTTTTTTTCTTTTTTTTTTCAAAAAATAGTAACCAATCACAGCGAATCATACATAAATTCATATGTAAAAACGACATCTGTGGCAGTCTGTCAGTCAAAAATAATTGAGTCATCATATTAAAAAAAGGCATTGACAATGCACACAATACTGGCTGTCAAAACACAGTTTTTGGATGAGTTATCATTATTGTCAATATATTGTAATAGACGTAATTCAGATTTCAGTAATTCAATCATTTACGTTGAAGATCAGAGAAGATGATCATTCACCTCAATGTCTGAGCAATACAACAAACCACACTGAAAAAAAGATTCATTGAATTTACAAAATATTTTTAAGGTAAGTGGTTGCAAACTTATATGGGCTGAATATATAAAAAAACAAATTCAATTTAGTGATGTTCAACTTGATTTGTTTGTTTTAATTCAACCCATATAAATTGTTTACAACAGTTTACCTTAAAAAAAACTGTAAATCCAATTAATCTTTTTTTTCAGTGCATAATACTGTTCTCCTGTGCACATTTTGACTGTTTGTGTTTACTAATATTAATATTTATAATCATTTGTTAGTGTGAGAAAGACAATATGCTATTAGCCAATACACAGGTGTTTGTTTGAGCCATGTCATCTGCCATCATCATTGGTCTATATGTCACAGCCAATGGTCACAGCTCTCTGTCTGTCTTAAGACATACATTGTGAAAAAATCATTGAACAAATGTTTTTAAGGTAAGTGGTTGCAAACAATTTATACGGGCTGAATTTAAACAAACAACTTAAGTTAAACATCACTAAATTTAATTTGTTTAAATTCAGCTCATATAAATAGTTTTCAAACACTTACCCAAAAAGAATTTAGCAAATTTAATTAATCTTTTTTTTTCAGTGCATAATACTGTTCCCCTGTGCATATTTTGACTTATTAATAATTATAAGTATTTGTTAGTGTGAGAAAGACAAAGTGCTATTAATACACAGGTCTTTGCTTGACTTCATTTGTGTATATGGACATAATCATCACCTTCTCCACGTCTAGCCATGGGACGGTATAAGTTTCTGACAGTATGATAACCTTGGATAAAAATAAATACCATAGTATCATGGTATTGTGATTAATATATTATATTTAAATGTCTGGGTAAAAAAAAAAAAAACATTGTTACCCCCTTTGAACACAATATATTTTAGGAAACATTCATAATATTTTGGATCAGTAAACATGTCCGGGTAAATAATTCAAATAAATCATTGACTTCTGCTGTCTTCATTAGTTTTAATAGCACAGATTTCTTTACAACACATGAAAAAAAATCTTACATAAACAGTAGGAACAGTATAACAGAAAATCTTTGTGGTTTTAAAACCTTGACTTTTCCAAACCACGGTAAACCTTGAAACTGGTTATCGTCTCATGCCTATCCACATCACAGTCCTCTGTCTGTCTTAAGACACTGTATGCTTAAAATAAATCATTGAATTTACTCAATTTATTTAGGCTAAGTGGTTGCAAACAATTCATATGGGCTGAATTTAAACAAACAACTTAAGTTGAACATCACTGAATTTAATTTGTTTAAATTCAGCCCACATAAACTGTTTGCAGCCACTTACCATAAAACAATTAGTAAATCCAATGAATCATTTTTTTCAGTGCATAATATCATTATCCTGTGCATATTTTGACTGTTTTTGTTCACTAATATTACAGTTTTTTCAGTGGCTTTGGGGCATTTCTCACAATTTACATTTGCACAACAGGTAATGCATTTCTCAAAACAATTAGTCATTTGTGCACATCATAGAAGTTTCTCATTCCTTCCAACAAATTTTAAATGCTTTTGGACATGCAGCAATTGCTTTCATACAACTCTGTGCTGATTTATATTATCATCTGCTTATGTCATGTCAGTCAAAATGAACTAAACTTGTGAATGCTGAATAGTCATTCCTTATAAAACTAATAGTCCTCATTTCATTACTTGAGCCTTTACATACAAAAAAAGTTGAAGTAACTGTCAAAATCTGTAATTTTATATAAAAAAATCTTTATTTTTTGAAAATGTCTTTTAAATTGAACAATTTGATGAATGATTTACAGAACTGTATGTTGTAGGCTCAGTTTCAAGATGTACTGCAATATTGTTTACAGTTGTGCACAGCTCTAGCCATAGAAAGTATATGTGTGTTGTAAATAAGGGTGTATTCTTTTGCACAATGCTGTGAATAAATTAGGATTGTAAAGAGCAAATGCAAAATGTGAAACATACATATTCAGTGTCTTGTACTCAGATACCTTACTAAATGCAGTGATGTCCAACTTTACTGTAGTTTTCAATTGGCTGTGCAAATATAGTGCTTTCTTGAGCATTTTCAGGAAGTGTCACCAAAATCTGACTTTTTTTTTGCAGTGAAATAAATGTAGAGAGTAAACTGTCATAATGAAAACAGGACAAAGCCATATGAGTATCTTGTTCATAAACAATGCTGTCAGGACTTTTCATCTTGATGACACTGACACTTTGATTGACATCAATCCTTGCTTTTGAGGAATGAACTATCCATTCTGAGCATTTGACACACTTTTGCAGGTTATCCACTAGGTTTTGTAGTTTGTACAAATTTTTTTGAGAAATGCATTATCTGTTGTGCAGAAATGCACTAGTGTTGGGAGAAATGCACCAAAGTGACTGAGAAAAACTGTAATGATTATAAACATTTGTTTGTATTAGAAAGACAACATGCTATTAGCCAACACACAGGTCTTTGTTTGAGCCATGTAGGTCATCTGCCATTATCACTTGTCGATAAACACAAGCGTCACAGTCATGTGTCTGTCCACCGAAAAAAAAAGAAAAAAAACTGATTCATTGGATTTACTTTTTTTTTTTTTTTTTTTTAGGGTAAGTGTTTGCAAACAATTTATGTGGGCTGAATTTAAACAAACAAATTAAAATTAGCAAAGTTCAACTTAATTGGTTTGTTTGGTTGGCTTTCAGCCCATATAAATTGTTTGCAATCACTTCCCTTAAAAAAAAAAACAGCAAATCCAATTTTTTTCAGTGTACTTGACTCCAGTATACTGCCCTGAAAGGGTTAACAGTCTTACAGGGGATGAATATCCACCACAAATTTTAAAACCATCCGTTATCAGCCTTTGCTCTTGACTAGTAGGCCGCATTATTCCTTGTTTTCATCTTTTTTAATCTAGATGTCCCTCCACCCTCCACCTTCACCCTCAGACGGGACGCTAATAAGAGCTTTCTGTCTAATACTGCTGTTGCCACAGTAACACGTCAGGTGGCCGGTTGATATGGCAACCATGCTCCTCTATTTGAGTTTCGGGAGAGGACGACTGGGGTTTGACTGAATATGAAAGGATAACAACAAAAATTGTCATCACAATATAGTTATTTAGTTTACGATTGTGTGTCATATACAGTGCTCAGCATATATGAGTACACCACCCACAAATCTATCTTTTAAATTCATATTTTTTAATAGGAAGCTTTACAATATTATATTTGTGCGTATGAATTAGATTAGTCAGTACTAAAGCCAAATCTAGAGTTTATCTAACAAAATAATAATATATTATTTTAGAAAAAAAAATAATTATATAAAAATATTAAATCCAAATTTAAAAGAGTTGTAATTTTGCAGGTTGTAATTTATTCATTCATTCATTTTCTTATTGGCTCAGTCCCTTTATTAATCTGGGGTCGCCACAGCGGAATGAACCACCGGTTGTAATTGATTTGTGCAATATTTTGCTTGAATTTAGTTGCATTATCTTTCAATTTCTAAAGATATTCTGTAAATAAAATATTATATTAATAAATAAATCTGTTTTGGTTAAATGCACCAAAATACATTGCCCATATTCACTGAGAAATTAATCAAAATGTTCATTTTTAAAATAAAGTGTACTTAATTATGCTGAGCACTGTATCTATATATAATATATATAGCGTTTCTTTTCATCGTTTAAAATGACAATTGACCAGAATGAGGGCGACATGGTGGCACCATGGTTAGCACTGTCGTCTCACAGCAAGATGGTTGCTGGTTTGAGTCCTGGCTAGGCCAGCTAACATTTTTGTGTGGAGTTTGCATGTTCTCCCTGTGTTCAAGTGGGTTTCCTCTGGGTGCTCCGGTTTCCCCCACAGTCTCAAGACATGCGCTATAGGTGAATTGAATAAACTACATTGGCCGTAATGTATGAGTGTGAATGTGAGAGTGTATGAGTGTTTCCCAATACTGGGTTGCGGCTAGAAGGGCATCCGCTGCGTAAAACATATGCTGGAATAGTTGGAGATTTATTCCACTGTTGCCAGAATAACAAAAGTTTTCATTTGTTGTGATTTAAAATGAACATTACTGCACCAAACACTGATTTCTTAATTCTTCTGAGGTTAAAACAAATAGCAACAATTAAAATTTTAATTAGCAGGAAATATCATCATTAGTTTACGCAATAAAACTAAATTATGCTTCACTCAAACAAATACTTACAAAAAATTTCAGAGAAACTGAGAATTTTTAAGTGTATGCACTAGGCATGGGCCGGTATGAGATTGTGACATATATAATAACCTTGGATAAAAATATCACGGTTTCACGGTATTGTGATTACTGCTCCAAAATAGGTTCTTTTAAAATGTCTGGGTATAAAACAACAACTTTTTTTCCAACATTGAACACAAAATATTGTATATTAAGAAACATTTACAATATTTTGGACCAGTAGCTTTTGATTTGGAGGTTCCTTTTCTGTTCTTTTTCTGTACTGTTGCCCCAAAAAACTAAATAAGTTGTGAAAAACAAGTAAAAAATAAACCAACACAAAACTTACACATACCTTAGGAATGGTATAACAGAACATTTTTCCAAACGACAGTATACCTTAAAACCTGTTATCGTCCCATACCTAGAACGCACATGCAAAGGAAGATTTCTTTAATAAAACATTTGTGAATTGATTATATGAATTTTTATTCAACCTAAAATATTTTTCATTAAAAAAGGTTACATTTGATAGAGCTGCGTGCGTGTGTTTGTGTGTGTGTGTGTGTGTGTGTGTGTGTGCTAGGGCTGCATGATATTGGAAAAATCCATGAATTTTCATTTTGCGATATATATATTGCGATATGAATGCAATTTCACCAGATGACTTAATATTTCTATTTGGAAAGAATTTATAATGTTAGATTGTCTTCATTCAAAAGAAAATGGAATGAGAATGGTCACATTGCGATATCGATGCTGAAACGATATATTGTGCATCCCTATGCATATGCATGCCATGTACTATTCTTTAAGTTTTTATTTATATCACTTTTAAATTGAATGTATTACAAACACAGTTTCTTGTGACTGCATATAAAATTTACCAGATTACAAATTAATCTTAAAATTATCAGTTTTTGCTTATTAACAGATGCTTTTTGGCATGTTTTAGGAAAGGTTTTTCCTGCATGCATTAAAATATTTATTTTCTATAAGCTTGAAAGAGCACTCAAAAAAATAAATTAAGTTGCTTGTTGAAACCACTTATTTAAAATGAACTTAAAACGACACAATGCTTAAGTAAAAATAAAACTTAATTGTTTTATGTTTCTTTTTTAAGTTAACTTAATTTATTAGAGTTCAGACAACATAAATGAATCTTATGAAACCATGCATTTTTACGATATGATAACCTTGGAAAAAATAATACCACAGTTTCTCAGATAATGTGATTAATATACTCACTGTAAAAATGCTGGATTCGATTTGCGTTGGAACAACATGAAGGAATTAAGTTAACTTATTCGTTTTTACTCAATTTAAGTGGATTGAACGTAAAACAATTAGGTTGTCCCCCCAAAAAAAACTCAAGAATTGTGTCGTTTCATCTCATTTTAAATAAGTAGCTTGAACAAACAGCAATCAATTTTTTTTAAATGTCTGGATAAAAACAACAACTTTCTCACCCCCACTGAACACAATATCTTATATTTTAGGAAACATTTATAAAATATTGAAACAGTAAACATGTCCAGCTAAATAATTCAAATACATAATTGACTTCTGCTGTTTATTAGTTTCTAAATTACACATTTCTTTACAACAAATAATGACAATTCTTGAAATTTGTTTGGAAAACTTAATTGTTTTATGTTCAATCTACTTAAATTTGTTTACTTAATTGATTTGTGTTGGGACAATATAAATGGATTTTGAGGAACTGTATTTTTACTGTTTATTTTTCAAAAGGTCATGATGAAGAATAACATGAAAAGTATCAGCCAAAAACAAAATTATTTAACTGATCTCTGCATATAAATGCAGGTAGCAAAAATAAAGACAGAAATGCTGCCAGACGCACACATATAGAAAATACATCTTAATTTTTAAGTATTAGAATGAAAATCTCTTCACGACTCTGTGCAAAATGTCAAATAGAGATTGGGGCATCTTGATGCTATTCATGGAATTGTAAATCCTTATTTAACCCACCCAATTTCTGCCCTCCATATGACAACCAATGTGCTCTGCGGTTTAAAGCCTGTGACTGCTGTCTGTCTGCTGACCTGTGACCTTCACCTCCAGCAGCTACACACACACACACACACGTCTCACACACAGTGTCTGCTGCTCAAACCTCACCAAAATCTGCACACAACACCAACACAAGCCCTGCTCTCTCCACTGCCTTTCTGTAGGTGAGTCCACATCGCAAATATACTTCTGTTCTATTAATATGTGCATTTGTTGCTTGCTGTGCACAGCTAAATACACTTTGACTCTGTGTTGTTGTTTCTTAATATGATTTGTGTTATAGACTACTGATTGGCATCATGTTATATTAATTCATATTTTTGTCAAGGCCTTATGTCTTGCTTTAGTGGATACACTGACCTGTATTCGTTTGGAATTGTATATTAAAATGGTAGCCTAAAACATAAGCATTTGTCAAATTCAACATTTTAATGACAGTATACTATTTATTGTGTCAATTTTGTTAGTTATTTGTTACGTTTTTGCCTGTAAAATGTTTATGAGATGCTAAGATAAGATGAACATGAACTTGACTGGAAATCACCGGCCTAAAATCACGTTGCATTGATCGGAGAAGATCAGAAAGGTCAATCATGGAGCTTTAATATAATCTTCAGACAGACAGACAGACAGACAGACAGACAGACAGACAGATAGACAGATAGACAGATAGACAGATAAATAGATAGATAGATAGATAGATAGATAGATAGATAGATAGATAGATAGATAGATAGATAGATAGATAGATAGATAGATAGATAGATAGATAGATAGATAGATAGATAGATAGATAGATAGATAGATTTTATGTCATACACCTTTCGCGATATTTTACGCAATTCAAAATGTCAGATTTTTGTTGTTTGGTTTACCTGTCGGTGTTTAAAAAAGACGACAGATACATCTGCAATGCGTTCATTTTGTTGGTTTGTTTAAATACAAAATCTAATTATAGTACACATTCATTATAAATTAGGAAATCAGCATTGAGAAAATTGCTTGGTATTTTAATTTCTAATTAACGGGAAACACCGCTGAATGAGGAAAAGCCTAAATGCCAGGCTCTGGGATTTATCTTTTTCTACCTGGAAAATTTCATCTCTTAAAAACGTTCGTGCTGTTTAACCTCTGTGCCACGAGCTGAAGTATAATATAGACTCTTCTGAATTAAAATAGAGCGTATAATTACGATTCATACCATATTATAATTTAATATCGGGCCTTTGATTCAGCAATTAACATTTTAGCATTCAAATTGTAGGCAAATCCCTGAGTAAATATTTAACACGTGATGCTGTTCTTGCTTCGAATATTAATCAAAATATTATCAACATTTGTTATTGGCTATAACTATAAGTTATATGTTAGCATATTAATATTATTACAGCTACAAATTTAGCAGAGAAAATACGCCTTAATGTAAATAGCCTATTGTGTTTAACACAAACCTATTCGTTCTTAAAACACATATCAGACTTCATTCTCTTTCACAAATAATAAGAATAATATAATCTAAAATGAAATTACAATAAAATTATAATCAAAATACAAATATAAAATAAGAAACCTTTACCGAACCGAAATTTTGCATTTTTCATAAGATCTCTGCTAAGTAGCTCTTAAAACTTTAAGTTATCATTATATATAAGCTATTATTATCACATTAAAGTTATTATTATATATAAGCTATTATATATTGTCATAATAAATTATCATTATATACGAGTTATATAGCCTATAGATTATATACACAAACCAGAACATTGGCTCGTACTGAAGACACAAAAAGAACGATATAAAAGGGAAAAAAACAACATCTTAGTCACAGAACATACAATCAAAACTATATAAGTTATCAAACTTAAACCTCAGAGGTGTTATTGGATTGCTTTTGAGTTTAATATTTATCAAATAAATCAAGAAATTGACAGCAAGTAGCCAAAAATGTTTTTAAGGAGCTTAAAATCGGAGTCTCTCCAGAATAACAGAGATCATGTCGGAAATCCAGTTCTGGAAAAAAAAGGCTGAACAATATTTTAGTAGCTTGATTTTAAATAATTTTTGCCATCATATTCTCCACAATAAAATACAATTTGCCAATGTCCATTTAGATGAAATAAATGCTATTTAATTATTCGTAGGCTATAAATGCAGACGAATCAAGTTAAACTAAATGATTTTATTAATTCACATTTTCATCGTCTCAGATTAATCCACCGCGTCCACGCAATTGGACTAACACAGAAATTATATTATATTTCTATTACGAAAAATTCGTTACAAAATAATCATTAGAAAATAATTTCGTTACAACGAAATAAAGAAAATCTCAATTTAAAAATCTGGCATTATTTGATAAACAAACGGAGCCTTAAAACATGAGTCACATAAAAATATTGAAGTGTGTCTGTGCCATTCGATTTAATCTGAACGAGTTTGTAATGAAGTGTACAGTGTGTGAACTTTAGCCATGTGAGAGGCCGTGGTCAGTGATTTGTGTAAATGGCCGTGATTTCTCGCGCAGACGCTGAAGAGACCGTGATGCAGCAGCTGTTCTCCGGTTCAGACGGAAGGTCAAGTGCATGACCTCGGGACAAAAGCCCAGTGCAGCCCAGTGTGTTTATCTGCCCATCACACGTACACGCACACACACACGCAGAGACAGACACACACACACACACACACACAAATCTGTTCCCCTGCATTGGCTATATTTTTGCCTTCATTTTATACAGCATAACATGTCAACGTTACGCATGAAATCATGCATAATTTATTGTCTCACACACAAATATCATGCACAGTTTTAATATTAGTTAAATGTTTTCGTGAAGTATATTTAAAAGCACATTATTGTTTGTTGTTAAATAATGTTACGTTCTGTGAGTAACGTCTACAAGATATGCATGCCCAAAATAATAAAAATAATATCAAAAGGGGAAAGAAGGAATAAATAAAATATTTTACAGCAAATTATTTAATTAATAAAGAAATAAAGAACATAAATGAAAAGAAACAAACGAAAAATATTAAAAGAAAGGCATTGTGTTCATTTTAGGCTGACATTTCTAATGCAGGCGGATAACTACACGTTTAGTTTACATTTAGCCCTCCAGAACTATAAAATAATAATAATATTATTTAATGGAAAGAAAAAAACTCATCCGAATCCAAAAAAACGAAATACCAGGCGCAAAATACGATTCACAGACAGGGATTACTTAAATTGGAGCCATTTATTCTGGAATTAATTGAGTCTTCGTAATGTTGAATTCTGAACACGGACTGTGTTGTTTTAGGATTTGGGTTTTTATTATTTTGTCTTTTAAGCTCGCGGACCGAGTGAGAAATCACATGAGCCGTTATTTCATATCAAAATACTGATATTAAAATACCAGCTGACAGAAATAAATCTGTACACAGACCGCCATCTGCTGGAGCACAGAAGAACAGCAGGAGGATCAAAACCTAATCACAGATACATGGAGCAAAAAGACCAGTGTAATGCCGATTTAAATTTCGATCACACTAGTATTTGCAACATTAAACACTTTATTTGCATTTTATATGCTTTTAATGTACTTATATAAATTAACTTTTGTGTGAACTTAAATGTGCACACAATAAAAATCTGCACTTTAGATGCTGACAAAATATCCATGTTTATTGCATAAAACAATAATCAGGATCCAGAATTATAGCTTTATTTTGTATAATTGATACTTGATACTGTACTTTGTTTTTATTTTTTGTTTTTCTGTTAACGTCTATCGAATGAATGCCCGGGTTTAAAGAGATTGCACGGAAAAGGTAGTTGAATTTAATTAAATAAAAACACAAATTAACATATTTAATTATATTGTTTTTCAGCCTGTATACTTCGTTAATAATACTAAATAAAATAAAATAAATTATTAATTAACTTTTGTAAATTTCATTTGATGCAAACCCTTAAAAGGGAGTTTTGTCTTTGACCATACATACAGTAGTCAAAATTTGAAGAGAATCAAAAAGGTTTTTGAAGGTGTGTTTTCAATAGTTGTAGGACAACTTTGATGAAAAGTGAACCACTTTAAATGTTGAATACTGCATATGGCTAATCACATAGTCCAGAGAAGCCCAAATGGCCTTAGGGCAAGAGTTGGCCCATTGTAATCTTTGATTTGGCCCACTATCTAAGAAAAGAGAGAGAATGATGGAGAGGGTTAGGGTGAATGACTTTAACATCGACTTTCCTAATTAGATGTAAACTTTTTGTTTGTTTGTTTGTTTTATTGCAAAGCTACAAAAAAAGCAAACTGAAATTAAATGTTTCAATAAATGTTGTAAATGAACCTCAATTTTTAAAATGTAAATAGTGTGACGACAGATAGAGGACTGTACAGAAGACATCAGCAACAAATCAAGGCAAAAACTAGTGTAATAATAATAATAATAATAATAATTTTTAGAATAATAAAAATATATATCTGTATTAATTCATATAAAGCAATGTTTTCTAGTTATTTTTAAATAGTATTAAATAAATTAGGAAATCACTCATGGCAGCTATATTTACCTTCGGCCCTCTATCCTCGATCAAGTTTGGTTTTAGGCCCTTCATACGATGTTCTGAAATCATGAATGTACAAATTAAAAGATTCACTGGATTTAATAATAACAATTTCTGCTTTGTCAAACAATTCCTCTACTAGGTTTAGAAGGTTTCCTTTGTCACTGAATGTTTTGTTGAATATTTTAAAGCTGCTAAATAAAAAAAAAAATGCATGCATGTATAAATGACTATGTTCATCACTTTATAACCACAGTCTACCCATCTTCTGATGGCTACTTCCAGTAGGATACTGCACATATAAAGCGCGAATCATCTCAGACTGGTTTCTTTAACATGTCAATGAGTTCACTGTACTCAAATGGCCTCCACAGTCACCAGACTCAATCCAATAGAGCACCTTTGGGATGTGGTAGAACGGGAGACTTGCATCATGGCAGACAATCTGTGATACTATCATGTCAATATGGACCAGAATCTCTGAAGAATATTTCCAGTACCTTGTTGAATCTATGCCATGAAAGATTAAGGCAGTTCTGAAGGCAAAAAGGGGTTCCAACGCGGTACTAGTAAGGTGTACCTACTAAAGTAGTCGGAACAAAAACATACGGATGTAAATTGAGTTTATATGCTTTCCAAGTATACAAATTAACTTCTGTAAATTTCATTTAATGCAAACAATAAAATGGGATGTTTTGTCTTTGACTGTATACCTAAGCATATATACAGTTAAAACCAGAAGTTTACATACACTGTATAAAAAGGAACAAAACAATTTTTTTCAAGTCAGATGTTAATGTGACTAAACTTTTTCACTTTAAGGAAAGTTATGATTATCAAATTTGTTTCTGTTCTGCTTAATAGCAGAATAATAAGAGGCATATTTGTTTAGAAATTGTTATAACTTCTCTTGAAAGTCAAGTTTACATACAATAAGATTATTATGCCTCTGAAAAAGCTCAGATGATGATGTCAAGACTTTGACAGTTTCTGATTGGCTAATTGACAACATTTGATTTTAATGGAGGCGTGACTGTAGAATAGTCTTTAAGGAAAACCTCAAACACATTGCTTTCTTGTGTGACAACATAGGAAAATCAAGGATCCATAATCAACAAAAGAGCCAGATTACAATTTGCTGAATTACACTGGGGAAAATAATCATTTTTGGAGACATGTCCTGTGGTCTGATTGAACTAAGATTGAACTGTTTGGCTATAATGACCAGTGTTACATTTGGAGGACAAAGGGGAAAGCTTACAAGCCTAGGAACACCATCCCAACTGTGAAGTATGGGGGCGGCAGCAATATGTTGTGGGGCTGTTTTGCTGCAGGAGGGACTGGTCCACTTTACAGCACAGATGGCATCATGAAAAAAGACCATTATGTAGAAATACTGAAGTAACATCTCAAGATATCAGCCAGGAAATTAACACTTGGCCACAAATGGGTCTTCCAAATTAGTTAAAATGTGCTTTAAGGACAACAGAGTGAATGTTCAGGAGTGGCCATCACAAAGCCCTGATCTCAATCCTATAAACAATTTGTGGGCAGAGTTGAAAAAGCTTGTGCGAGTAAGACAAATCTGCAAATCTGACTCAGTTACACCAATTCTGTCAGAAGGAATGGGCCAAAATTCCTTCAAACTATTGTGAGAAGCTTGTGGAAGGATACTCAATACACTTGACCAAAGTTATACAGTTTAAAAGCAAAGCTAAAAAATACCAAGGAAATGTCTAGAAATTAATAAAAAATTTGTAATTATTCTGGTATTTAGCAAATGTAAATCATTTATGTAATCCTAACGGACCTAAAATAGTAATCGTTTAGTATGATTTATTATGATTTATATTTTTTATGACATTTGTTTTAAATGGTTATGTTCCTTTTTTAGTGTATGTAAACTTCTGGTTTCAACTGTATCTTTCTTATAGCATTCATGTTAAAAATAAAAAGATTGACTGGATTTAATAATAATTTTTGCTATGTCAATTCTTCTGCTATGTTTAATAGATTTTTTCATTGCCACTCACTGTTTTGTTGAATATTTTAAAGCTGCTATAAAATTGAGGTAAAGGTGGTTTTATATTTCGCACATTCAGACTTTCTCCTCACTAATATAATTTCAGAAAAGCATCCATTGCAAATTCTAAATAGGGGAATCACATTAGCAGCCAATGATTATCAAAGTACAACATTGTTCACAGTCAATTAAATAGTGCTAATGTTGTTCTGAAGTCATACCTGCATGCTATTTTAGACCGAATACTCAAAGTAGCTTGGTAACCAATATAGGGACATTGTCAATGTTGTCAATGTTAAAAAATGCACAAATGTTTGAATATAAAACCACCTTTACCTCAATCTAGATTGTAAATGTAATGGTGTTGCTCAATTTGGTGCTACTTTAAACATGTACACATACTCAGAATTAAAAAAATAGACCACAAATGATCAATTTCAATCAACTGTTTGAGTGAAAAATGAATCAAATGAGCATTTGCAAGTAGATCATATATGGTAAAAAGAGAGATATTTCAGTGACTGTGAATGTTTATGTAAATGTTTAGAAATACCTCTTTAAGGTAACATCTTTACTAAAAATGTCGCAATCATGTTACCACAAGCAACATACTGTTGTCAACATAAAACAAAATACTCAAATAAACCAATGCAAACCTTTAACATGAATTATACTGATTTACTCACCCTTATTTTGTTTCAACCACATACTGTCTTTTCTTTTCTCCACTAGGCTCAACAAAAATCAATGAGGAATTGGAATATGAAGACTGTAAAACTCCAAAATTGTCAATAAAAAAACTAAAATACATGACTGTGTGCTGTATTCCTCAAAACACTTCCGTCTCTCAAGTTATAAAGGTCATCATTTCACAGCATGTTGAGCTATCAGGCTAACTGCTAACCACAAATTCACACAAATGATAAAAACAATAATAATATTTAGTCAATTATTTGAGCAAATGTAAATTGTAAGTTAATTATATACAATATTTTTACAGTATTTACTCAAAATGTCACAATCATGTTACCACAAGCAGACATCAACACAAAACAAAGCATTTAAATAAACCAGTGCAAACTTTTAACATGAATTATACTGATTATACTGATTTACTCACCCTCATTTTGTTCCAACCACATCATGTCTTTACTTTCCTCCAACAGGCACAACAAAAATCAATGAGGAATTGGAATATGAAGAATGTGAAACTCCAAAAAAGGGCAATAAAAAAAACTAATAAACACGACTGGTGTGCTGTATTCCTCAAAATACTGCAGTCTCTCAAGTTATGAAGGTAATCATTTGACAGCATGTTGAGCTATCAGGCTAACTGCTAACCACAAATACCAGTAAATGACAAATCTTTATTTTGGTAGACTGACTGACTGGCTAAACTGACACCATGCAAGGTGTAGAGAAAGCTCTACACACCTGCCTTGCTTCATGTATCAATCCAGATTTTAAAACAGTATCTTAAATTCATTTTTTTAACACTACATAAAAAATACACATATTATCTGACTCATAGCACTAAAATTGCTGTTTTAAGAAATGTCAACTGTCTCTAACAGACCAAAATTATACAAGGAGTCAGTCTGTTAATGGTCAATCATGTCACACAGTCAGGTGTGCTGATATCTGATTGGCTGACGTGACTAGGAAGGCGGGGCTTCAGAGAGGAAAGGTTATCGCTTGTAAACAAATGTATGTGGAGAGGCTTTACTCGACATAATTTGGAAGGATATAGAAACGTAGTAACATAATTTTGTAAGTTTAGCTGAACATAAACTTGTATATTAAACTTGGACCTGTATATTAGATTATAGTGTTAAATTGTCTGTATATGGTTTCTAATAAAGCATTGATAGAGTCTAATGTTTGTACATATTCATAAAATAATTCTGGATAAGTTAAGCTTAAGAGTGATAATAATAATGATAATAATAACTAATGATAATAATGATAATAATAATAATAATGATAAAATGATAATAATTATAATAATAATAATAATTATTATTATTATTATGATAATGATGATGATGATGATGATAATCATAATAATTATAATGATGATAATAATAATAATAAAAATAACAACAACAACAACAATAATAATAATAATAATAATAAAACTTATTTAGTCTTAAACCATATCAAAACAATGACTTTTTTTAATACCCCCTTAAAAATAGACGGTGTACTAAATTTCTTAATTTATTCTGTAGCTAAAAACACATTTGTGATTCATGATGTTAGTTTGGCTGTGAAGATGTTTTTAAAAATGTTGAACAGCGTACAGAATGCCAGCAGGAGAGACAGTATTATTGACCTCCTGGTAATTCTGGATGGATGGATGACCGATGACTAGTAGGTAATAAATTAGTTGACATTTATGGCTGTCCTGTAGTTATTTATGTCTAAGCCTTTCTGGATTGATGTCATTAATCTTTGGCCGCTGGTCCATCACACAATCCTTGACCACATTTATAAACGCATTTCATTACAAAGTCCACTAGGTGGCAGTAAACGCAACACTTGATGAAAGATTTCAAACATTCGTCTTGTGCATGTAAAAACGTGTTTAGGAATATAAAGAGTGAATAATAATATAATAAAAGCTTAATTATTGGCTGAAAAGGTTTGTTTTAATGCTTGTTTATGCTGGAGAACCAGCAAAGAAACTAGCATAAACCAATATCAAAAAATACTGTTTTTATACATTTTTTTCAGCAGTGACGTTTAAACAACATAGCCAGGTAGCAAAGAAATCTGGCCCAGATTTGGCATAAATCATCCGGCACTGGCATACTGCAGGTGAGCCAAACATGGCCCTGGTTGGCAGAGGTGGCACCATCTTTAAGGTGGCACATGATACTTGGGCCAGAGATAAATTGTAGTATTTGGCCCAGATGTTAGTAATTGATATGTGGACCATGTAAGTTTAGCCCATCTTGACCCAAAATTAAAATACCTTGTTATTATTGTCAAAAATAAATAAATAAAATCTACCAATCACTTCAAGAAAAAGCACACCCATAGCGTGCCTAAAGCGCAATGATTCATGGGATTATTCATTTTAATTGCAGTCGTAACACACCAATATATTTGGCCAAGTTCAGTTTCAGTTATGGGTTATTAACTTAGCTGAGACTTGGTCCAGATATGGTCTGTGTTTAGCCCTTCTCTGGAAGCCAAACTTGGTCCAATCATGTACCGTAATTCATTGTGGCATGTGGGCCAAGCAAAAGCTGAATATCAGGGCTAGATCTGGGCCAGAGAGATTTTGCTACGTGGGTACATACATTAAATCAGCATCACAAAGACATACAGTTAGCCTACTAATTGACAATAAAGCTTATTCTACCATATTTCTCAAAACCATACTGATTTGAACAATAACCGATTAATCTTTAAATAATCTAGCTCCTTTTTATCTAACCAACTTTCTGTCTTACTACAATCCAATGCACTCTTTAAGATCTCAAAACTCAGAGCCTCTGGTAGTACCTAAAATAGCAAAGTTAGGTAAAGGAGGTCGAGCCTTCTCATTTATGGCTCTTAAACTCTGGAAAACCCTTTTTGATAATGTCCGAGGCTCAGACACACTCTCTCAGCGCTATATATTGAATTGAACTCAATTAAATTTAACCTTTAAAGCATATTGGAGTTGTTGCTGTCTGGGGGGTGGGAGAGCTCTCAGATTTCTTCTAAAAATACCTGAAATTGTGTTCCGATGATGAACAAACGTCTCAGGAGATTGAAATGATGCGAGGATGAGTAAATAATAACAGATTTTTTCATTTCTGGGTGAACTAAATTGGGGTAAAGTTGGTTTGATATTGACACATCCGTTCAAGTACAACTTGTGACATGTCCTGACATTTTCTTCTACCCATCAGATTATGCTACCAACACTGTATTGGAATGGTTCTGAGGTTGGGGTTATGGATTAGGTAGGTTAGGGCGATATTACAGCTTCTCATCACACTACTCCACATTAAAATTTACTCTGGTTGCAAAACCTGATAGGTAGCATGTTGCATCCTCAAAATGTGTGAACTACTTTTTTAATGGGAGGTAGGACAATCTGACAAGGTTGGAAAAATGGACAGAACATTAGATTATTTTGTAAATGTGATCTTCAGGAGCCTCATGAACAAAACCTGAAGAAGAAGACAAATCACACACTGAAACATTCTGATATTCATGTTATGCCATTTTCAGTAGCGGGACTCTCATTATCCAGATCCTCCTGGGTTACATAAGCCTCTTAATGCAGAGGAAGACTGGCTTTGACTAAGACAAGTGCCTCATTATTTTATGCATAGAGTATTTCATTATCATCTTTACTGATGGCAGCGACCCAAGTGACAGCAATCCTCAGGCCTTGAACAGTTGTTTTAGGATCATATCACGTGGTTAATTATTGTCCTATAGAAGCTTTTATTTTTGCAATAAGAAGCTGAAACAGGTCATGCTTAAGTACTAAAATGAGATGGTTTTGGCTTTCTGCAGGTTGTGTTTTTAAGATCCTCCAGGACTAACTGAACATCTCTGCAAGTGTCTTCCCCTGAGACGCCCTGAGATTCATCTTTTCTTTTTTTAAGGTCATGCAAATGTTTTCATAGTGTTCATGTGTCTTTTGCTGCATATGTTAACATGAAGGCAGCATGGTGGCTCAGCGGTTAGCACTGTCGCCTAACAGCAAGGTCGCTGGTTCATGTCCCGGCTAGATGATGATGTAAATCAGTTGTGGCCAACCCTGTTCCAGGAGAGCCACCTTCCTGCAGATTTCAGTTGCAACCCATATCAAACACACCTGCCTGTTATTATCAGGTGGTGTTCAGGTCCTAATTAATTGGTTCAGGTGTGTTTGATATGGGCAGCAACTGAAATCTGCAGGAAGGTGGCTCTCCTGGAACAGAGTTGGCCACCCCTGATGTAAATACACAGAGGATCATGAACTGATTACATACAGGGGTGAGACACAGGTGGAAGTGATGAACATAATGATATGGCAGGAACAAAGGAACACATGGTGGAGATCCCATGACGAAAACAAACACACAAGGGAGACTGGGTGTGACATCAAAATTAGGGGAAAAGAGAAATATTGTCTATACCATGGACTACAAGACCTATCATAGGTCAAAAATCAAAATCAATGTCAGAATCAATCAGCTCATTTTAAATAAGTAGTTTGAACAAATTCAAATATTTTTAATTGTATTTGAGGGTAAAATAAATGAATCATATATCAAAATACTGAGAAAATCACTAGTCTAAAAGGAATCTTGCAGACAATACTAAAGACAGTTGGGGAGTTGCGGAGGAAAGTGAAGAGCCGTGTAAGAAGGGACATAGGTAAAATGAGGTGCTGGATCAGATTTCAGACGTGCCGGATCTGGGTCTGGCACAAATTAAGCCCTGGTTTTAGTTTTAATAATAATAATTCCTTACATTTATATAGTGCTTTTCTGGACACTCAAAGCACTTTACACATTGGAAGGAATCTCATCATTCAACACCAGTGTGCAGCATTAACCTGGATGATGTGACGGCAGCCATATTGTGCCTGATCGCACATCAGCTGAAGCTGGGTGAGTAAGCCAATGATAAGAGGATGGTTAAGAGACCATAGCCCCTTTCACACAGTGATACCGGTAAATATCTGGAAAATTTCCGGAATGACTTTACCGGTATATTCAAAAAAGCGCTGTTCACGCAGGCGAGGACGTTCCGGAAATTTTCCGGAAAAGAGCATTCACACATCCATTCCAAAATACCAGTAAATTCTGACATCATTCACCACAAATGAGCTTTAAACGGCTGCGCTTGTGTTTGTAAACATTTGACTAAATTACAAACTCTGTGGATGATCAGTATTGTGAACAACTTTCGCAGGATCACTTTCGCATGTCGAGATGTTCATAATATGTGCGTGTGCTGGCGCTCACAGGCTGTTTCACAGGCACACGCAAAGCTTGAAGGTAAACAAACAACGGCTTATCATAAGCATCTCATCGATTATTATTTACACAGTTAGCATTAAGAAGAACATATAAACGTGATCTGACTAACTTCTAGCAGCTAAATGTATCTGGAAAAATATTCAAAGGCTTTTATTCTCATAAACCGCGCGGACGTGAATGCGTCTGACTGTTGTGATTGGCTAAAGCAGACGTCTCACGTCAGCACGTTCTAGACGTGCACGCGCTTATTACGGCAATCTTCCTTCTGCATTCACACAGCGAAGCATTCCGGCAAATTGCCGGTAATGTTACAACTTCTCTTTCCGGAAAATAGCCAGAACGAATTTACCGGTATTTTCAAAAAGGACCTGTTCACACATACAACCTTTACGGAAAATTGACGGCAATTTTCCGGAAAGGTCTGTATGTGTGAAAGGGGCTCATGATGGACAGAGGCCAGTGGGCAAATTTAGCCAGCATTCCACGGTTTACCCTAGTAAAAAATAAAAATAAGAGTCACCCGACTCTTTACGTCTCATCCAAAAGACGACACTGGACATCAATATACTGCGGCATGAAGATCGACACAGACCGCAGGTTGAGCGCCCCCTGCTGGTCACACTGACACCAATTCCAGCAGCAACTTAGCTTTCAGTTGTGGTCTCCAATCAAGGTTCTGACCAGGCGCAACTCTGCTTAGCTTCAGTGGGGGTGACCATGCCAGATTTGTAGAGAGCTAGCTGTAAGTTTTAGGTAACGACATCACACATGAATATCAGCTTAAGTTCATTTTAGTATGCATAAATAAATCCTTTAAAAAATAAATAAATGATCCACCTCTTAACACTATTCATTAGACAAACAAATTTATTAAATATTCATGAAATCTTTTTGTGAATTCATTTATTCTCCTTTGGCTCAGTCCCTTCTTTATCAGGGGTCGCCACAGTCGAATGAACCACAAACTATTCAAGCATATGTTTTATGCAGCAGATGCCCTTTCAGCCGCAATCCAGTACTGGGAAACACCCATACACTCTCACATTCACACACCCACATACACTACAGCCAATTTAGTTAATCCAATTCACCTATAGCGCACGTATTTGGACTGTGGGGGAAACAGGAGCACCCGGAGGAAACCCACACCAACACGGGGAGAACATGCAAACTCCACACAGAAAATGTTACCATATTCAGTTTGTCTGAAAGTAACAATATATTCATGTTTTCTGCATCACACACTTCAACAAAACTGCAAACAAAGCTGAGTACGAAAATCTACAGCATTTTATTAAACTGATAATTCATCATCTGTACAGAATTAGAGAACAAAACATGTCTGATTTGTCACATTAATGATGCAAGGCAAAAATGTAGAAACAGAAAATGTCTTCTAATGTTTAGTCAGTATTAGTGTTAAGATGAAAGATGAAAACAGGCGTCCAGCAGAAGTAGTTTTGTTTTCTAGAAGAGCAGAGAAAGGCCATTTCAAACAATGCAGGATCATCTTTGGCTCTGCACTGTATATGACTGATAGCAGTCGCTCACTTTTCAGAGTAACGCCTTTCATTTAGTGCTTTTGGCTTCAGAAATGTCTCCAAAACGAGACTCCTTGATGATGTTTCAACAGCAGGGATAAACCGGACGTCCTACATTTGCTCAGGCAATATGATTTGTGCGCACAATGCAATTAAATGCATTAAAAAACATATACTGTAGTTTTCCTCAAAGAGAAACGAGCATAAAAGTTTGAAGAGTTGGAAGGACTCCTTATTTCATGCACTTTCCGATGTAAGGATCACTTGATTCCCACACGGTCCAGATTGAGATGAACGTTTTAAAAGGGTGAATGATGACCCATCACAGTCGGCTTTCTGAGTTTTTACAGTCCAGTGGTGTCCAAAGTAAAGAAAATATGAAACAGAAAAGCATCCAGTTGTTTGTGAAATGATCAAGAACCAAATTAACTCAACCTCCACAACTCAAGAGAGTATATATTGAAACAAATGGCCAATCATGATGTCTAAAAAACATGAAATATATCTGAAATAACATAAATCTGAACATTTACCTATCTACAATATATAATCAATGATGATCAAATGATCAGTAGTACTTTACAGTTCAAATTATAGTCATCCAGAAATTTCGAACAGTGTGTGTGTGATTTGCAGATTAGATCTGTTATTTACAGAGTAACACTGAAATGCTTGAAAAAAAGTCTGATGTACAAATCTGTTCCCACATTTTGGAGTCTAGGATATTGTTGAACGTGTTAAAGGGGCAAAAGTCCTTATCATACTCATCCTCATGCAGTTCAAGACCTATTTTTAATATATATTTGTATGTTTGTAATACTTAGAAGAATGCTGGTAACCAAACCTTTTTGCTTTCCATCGACTGTAGTTGTATAGACAAAAACATACAATAGAAGTATATTCATTTTCGGGAACACTTCCCAAAAGACGTTATTATTTGAACGGCATCTGAGCTTAAGTTAGTCTGCTTTTTCATTATCCTGAGGTCTCCATAATCCTAGACCACGCCGTATGCTGAGCAGGAGTGGAGAGGACGAGACTGATTCCTGAAAGACTCCAGTGAAAGAAGAGTCTCTGCATTGATCTCTTGGTTCAGCCTGGAGACTTGCCAAAGGCCTCTTACACCTGCAGCATCTCCACAATGGACGTCCAGCGTTCTCCAGTCTACGCTGCCTGGACTGCAGCTCTGCACAAGAAGTTTGGCCAGAGGAGTAATGGGTGTGCCCAACCGAGCCTGGTTTCTCTAAAAGTTTTTTCTATGACTTTCGTCAATTAAAAAAGTTTGGTCCTCGCCACTGTCACTAATGGCTTGCTTGGTTTGGGACATGTGGAGCTGCGCATCGATGGATTTGGTCTTCAATGTTTGAATTCTCAGCTGTGAAAATTAACCCACACTGAACTGGACTTCAACTCTGAAAACTGGACGGACACAGTTTTTATATTACTTGAACTTCTATGTTAAGCTGCTTTGACACAATCTACATTGTAAAAGTGTTATAGAAATAAAAGTGAATTAAATTGAAGTCAATGGAAATCAAAAGTGTCTAGTTATCCACGCTCTTCAGCAGAAGCAAAGTGGTTAGATTGTTGGTTTGCAAAATAAGGGAAAGGTTTGAACATTAAATCTTTTTGGATGAACTATGCCTTTAATGCAGGACAATATGAAAATTATTTCATGAAGCTTTGAAGTTGTTAATTCTCTACACTGTTTTATCCATTAAAGGTTAAAAACCTCTAAAAACACAAAGCTCCTGTTAAAACATGAAAGTGTGAATCTCAGAAAATTCATTTAAGTAATAGCACAAAAGTGAATATTTGCACTATTAAATACTGTTTACATGCAAATAGGCAACATTATCTACTCCGAAGTTGGTAGAAATGAGCAATTTAGCACAATCATTGTGTGTGTGTGTGTGTGTGTGTGTTTGTTTGTGTGTATATATATATATATATATGTTCATTTATATGACAAACAATATATATATATTTATATGTTTGCCATATAAATGAACAGTTCAGATGGTAAAGCCTCTAAATGCTGACAATTCCTTCTAAAAATGATCATTTTTCTCAACCTTCCATCCAAATGTTCAGTTATGTCAAAGCAATGAAAATAACCTATGAAAAGGTAATTACTGAACTTACACACAGCAGCCTGAGAAAAAAAAAGCTCATTTTTGAAGAGATTTTTAAATGGCATGTAGAGCTTTGTGCATCAGAACTCTTCATATATACAGTGGGGAAAATAAGTATTGAACACGTTGTGTTTTTTCCTGGGAATATTATTTGTAAAGGAGCTGTTGACATGGAATTGAATCAGATTTTGGTAAAAGACCCAAACAATACAAACATAAAAATACAACAAATCTGAAAATGAGTTGTGTGTGATAACAATAAAATGACAGAAGGAGAAAGTGCTCAACTACTGAAATGTATTTAAAACTTTATATAAAAGGCTTTATTGGTGCTGGCAGCTTAGAGCCTCTCATATGAAGAATGAAGGCACATGCACTGCTCAGGTCTGGGTTTTTCCATAGACGTCAACAGAGTGTACAAATCTTGATGGTTCTGTGGGTCTCGTTTATCAAATCTGAGCTTTATTTTGTGTTTTCTATTGAATTAAAGTCAGGTGATTCTACAGCTTGATTTTCTGTCTCTGAAACCATTTAAGAGTTTCCTTGGCTGTGTTTTGGATCATTGTCTTGCTGAAAAGTCCACTCTGGTTTCATCTTCATCATCCTGCTAATGTAGATGTTGGACTGAAACAGCTGATAATAATTGACACTGATGAAGGACAGACGGTTGCTGAAGAACTGCTGAGAGATTTCAGCTGCTGTCTGGGATTTCACTGCCAAACTACACCTCCCTTTCTTCATGTGTTCAATACTTTTTCTTTTGCTTGATTTCATTTTATTAGGCATAACTTAATCTGTAAACTGATTCGTTTTGCTTTGTCTGCCTTCATGTCAAGTCAACAGAACCTTTAGAGAAAAATGAGTCACATGTTCAATACATGATTTCCCCACTGTATATATACAGAATGAGTATTAAGAGGAGCATGCATGAATATTTTAGAAAAAAACATGTTCAGTAAATGTTCTGCATATAATCAATCGTCACAGTTTTAGTCAGAGTAACTTAGTAATGAATTAAGACAAGTGTCACTCCTGTTCATACTTGAGATGTTTGAGCACTGTAAAAAGCGTTTGGTTTGTTTACTTAAAAAGAAAATCTGAGTAAACCCATTGATTTAAAGTGGTGAGTTGACTTTACATAAAAACATGAGTAAACCTGTTTGTCTTAAAATTATTAAGTAAATGAATTATGTGCATAATTAAAAAAATTAATTAAATTCAATTCAATTCAGCTTTATTTGTATAGCGCTTTTACAATGTAGATTGTGTCAAAGCAGCTTCACATAAATGGTCATAGTAACTGGAACAGTGTGGTTCAGGTTTTAGTGTTTAAGTTCAGTTCAGTTCAGTTTAGCTCAGTTCAGTGTGATTTATTCATTACTGAGAGTTTAAACACTGAAGAGCAAATTCATCGATGCGTAGCTCTACCAATCCTGAACCATGCGAGGCAGTGGCGACAGCGGAAGTTTAAGTCAATTTAACCGTTCCAAGTTACTATAGATTTACTCACTGTTTAAAGTAAAGTCAACTTGTTGCTTTTAAGGCAACAGATTTAATCACTCATTAATTTTGCTTTGGCTTATTTATCAGGGGTCGCCACAGCGGAATGAACCGCCAACTATTTCAACTTATGTTTTATGCAGCGGAAGCCCTTCCAGCCGCAATCCAGGAATGGGAAACATCCATACACTTTCACATTCACACACTTATTCAGTATGGCCGATTTAGTTCATCCAATTCACCTTTCAAGAGTTCACACTTAGATATTGTTTGACAAATTATAGCAGGTGTGGCATGCTGTCCCAGGAGAGAACCCTGAGCTTGGAGATAATTGAGCCCAAGGCTCCCGCCTGGTTGATTGAGCATGTAAGGGAAGTACGAGATCAGGTAGTTTTCGAGAGCTCCCTGAGGTAAAGGAAGAAAGGGGGAGAAGGAGTGGATGGGGGTTCCTTTGGCAAACGAAGATGAGGGAGTAATTTTTAGCTGGGCTACTTATAGTGAGTTTGGATTAATCTGATTGGCTAACTAGTGATTGTAGATGAGATACCAGCTGCAGTCATATCACGTGCTCCTCTCGAAATTTGTTTGTTAAACTTCACATAGCGCATGTGTTTGGACTGTGGGGGACACTGGAGCACCCGGAGGAAACCCACGCGACACAGGCAGAAAATGCTTAACAGTGACCTTCTTGCTGTGAGGCGACCACTGAGCCACCACAACAGATTTACCCATTTTTAAAAGTAAAGTAACTAATCGCTTCTTACAGTGTGGGAACAGTTTTGAAAACCTAGAGAGCCACTTTGATGGGGACGTTTGTAGGTTTCCTGTCACTGCTATGACAGAGAAAGAGAAAAGGCAACATTAGATCCGAGCTATGAATAAGTTCTGAAACATATTTATATCTCTGTACACACACATACACAGGCACGCAAATATGAACCCAAGATCAGCACATTTGTTGTAAACAATAAATAAGGCTTCAGCCAAACAGATCAAAGCATCAAAAAAAGTGCAAACGTCCTGTGAACATTCAAAGTACCTCCAAAAAAACACATTGGTCCGCTGGAAACTTGGCCCTGGACAATCAAAACTCATCTGATCAAATTTTCTATTTTAATCGCTTAATTATTCAATGTGCAAAACCAATTTTAGAATACGGATCAATAAGTATATCTCAGAAAATCTTATTTGCCATTACAATAACATGACAAGACTTTAGTTATATATGCAAATAAATCAACTTTCTGCTGGATTACAGCTACACATTGTGTATATTTGTGCATGACAGATTTTCATGAGATTGACTTGAAGATGTGTACACTATTATAACATTTCTTCAAAGAAGTTTGGTAATCAAACCATCCTGAACTTTAACCTTTTAGCACAGGTAAAGGTCTTTAAATAATCATAATCTTCGCAAGTTTTTCGACGTAATAAACGTCTTTGACCTGACTGATAAATGTATTTCATGTGTCAGGATCTCTCTGACTGGACTAGAAAAACCATCTTACCTTTCCAGTGCCAAAACATTCACAAAGACACACGAAAAAAAAAATCTCATTCAAAGTGGATTCCACCTTGTGATTTAAGATAAAAAATACTACTGATGACTCAAAAAACTAATAAAAAAAATTATTGTGAACGATAAAGGGGATAGTTCACAAAAAAATGCATCATTTACAATCCTACTTTTCTCTGACAAACAAAAAGGAAGATATTTTGAAGAATGTTGGAAACATTGACAGGTAATTGAGTGAAAATGTCTTCTATCATGTTCAACATAAGCAAAATATCTCGAGGGTGAGTAAACAGTGTAAAAATGTACATTTTGTGTGAACTACCCCTTTAAATCTTCATCAATGACCACTCATTTATAAAAATGACAGCAAAAAATGATCCAACAACAAAAATACTGCATTGACACGTTACCGTTTTACAGTTGAGAAGTGAGGCTGTCCCTCTCAAAACAAAAAGAACATATTAATCAAGGCATAATATCCCAAAAACAATCTTGAACCTGTCCGAGGAAACGTCTAGAGTTTTCCGTTTGGATTAATGTGGGATTCAGAGGGTCCACAGCGCCACTGACGGATCCCGGAGTCTTACGGGTAAAAGAGGACAGGAACTGAGGTGTGGATTCTCTATGGGCTCTACCTGTCCTTCAGCTCTCTGGTCACTCTTTTGGTGATTCGGCCGCACAGAAGCCCAATGAGGAAGAGGACGGAGATCGCCAGCGCAATCATCAACAGGATGTAATTCTTGGATGGAGACGTCATGACCTGAGCAGCAAGGTCTGAGAAACCTTCGGCTGGTGCCACCTAGACAATTACACAGACATATGAGAAATAAAACACAGGAGACTTTATCACTAGCTAAACGTTACATAATGTTCTTTGCTTGTTTGTTTGTTTGTTGCCACAATAAATACTTATGGCAATATTAAAATGGATTAAAAAATTTTGCATATTAACAACAACGTCCGTAACCCTAACTTTAATAAGAGACAATACAATAAAAAAAATCATTTAAATGAATAAATAAATACAAATAAATGAATACAACAAAATAAATAAAACATTT